>NC_090650.1:163501298-163649222 GCF_040937935.1 Hyperolius riggenbachi
AAGGCCCTCTCCGCGGCGAAATTCCCCCCCTCCCTCTCCTACCTGGCCCCCCGGTGATCCGGGCTGCACAGGACGCTATCCGTCCTGTGCAGCCAGTGACAGGACGTCCCCTGTCACATGGCGTCGATCCCCGGCCGCTGATTGGTCGAGGATCGCCGATCTGCCTTACGGCGCTGCTGCGCAGCAGCGCTGTACAATGTAAACAAAGCGGATTATTTTCGCTTGTGTATACATTTAGCCTGCGAGCCACTAACAGCGGACCGCAGGCTATTCATGGAGCCCCCCGCCGTGAATTGACAGGAAGCAGCCGCTCGCGGCTGCTTCCTGATTAATTAGCCTGCAGCCGGCCGGCGACGCAGAACTGCGTCGCTGGTCCTGCAGCTGCCACTTTGCCGACGCGCGGTATGAGTGCGCGTTCGGCAAGTGGTTAAGCTGCAATTGTTGCAGTGGGATACTTAAGGGCAACTTCATCAGCCATCCGTCAAGTCCCCGCATCACCCAGTCCCATGCGCGCCTCCAGGACTTCTCAAGAGCCGCTCCAACACTATGGAACTCCCTACCGTCACCCATTAGGGCAGCCCCCTCCTTCAGCACCTTCAAGAAGGCCCTCAAAACTCACCTTTTTACTCTGGCCTACCACCCCTCACAATTGCTCTAAACCCTAAACGGAACTTTGGTCCCTACCTTCATGTCTCTACCTCTCCTTCTAGATTGTAAGCCTTTGGGCAGGGTCCTCCTCCTTTTGTGTCCTACCTGATCATGTACCTCCATTATTGTAAACCCATGCTATGCATTTGAGTGAACCTAACTTGCCTAATCTCCATGCTCCCATCCAGTGACTGACTAAGCATTACCTTGTACTCATACTGTGCTGTGTGATCTGGTTTTCTTGTATTCCTGTATTGTCATATTGCTGTATGTCACCCCTAAATATTGTCTGTAACCTAAATTAATATCCATCGCTGTTCAATATGTTGGTGCTTTTATAAATATAATGAAAAATAATAATAATAATAAAATGTACGTCAGGGGGAGGTTTTTCTGCTTGAGTCCGTATGTGATGTATGGGCTCAAGTTGCCCCTGTGGTCTTGTATATATTGGCAAGACTGGATGCCCGGTGAAACAGCAAATTCAGGCACATAAGAGAAGTATAACCAATCTGGAGGATGGCAAAAAGGTGTATGAAACGCCTGTGTTGCGCCACTTTGTTGCGAAGCAGCACACAGTAGCGCAATTAACCTCCCTGGCGTTCTATTAAAGATCGCCAGGGGGCAGCGCAGCGCTATTTTTTAATATTATTATTATTATTATTATTTTTTTTTTTTCCCAATCATGTAGCTAGCCTAGCGCTAGCTACATGATGCCCCCCCTCCCTTCTGCATCCCTCCCACCCCTCCCATCGCCGCCGGCGCTGTAAGCCATAAGGAAATCCCGTTTTGAAACGGGATTTCCTTTAGGGCTTCCCCCGTCGCCATGGCGACGTACGTCGTGACGTCATCGACGTTGGTGACGTAACAGGGAGACCCGATCCACCCCTCAGCGCTGCCTGGCACTGATTGGCCAGGCAGCGCACGGGGTCTCGCCTGGGGGGCCCTGCATCGCGGCGGATCGGCGGCGGGCGGCGGCGATCAGGTGAGACACGCAGCAAGCAAAGTGCTTGCTGCGTGTTTAAAAAAAAAATTATTTTAATCGGCCCAGCGGGGCCTGAGCGGCGACCTCCGGCGGTAATGGACGTCCATACCGCTAAGGAGGTTAAGATGGCATTCAATTTCCCCAGGATTTCCGTGCAAAAAGTGTTTCAATTAATTATCAATAATTTTCAACCATTTTTTTTTTTTTATATTGAATTTAATACAGGTTATTGAATTAAAAAAAAAAGTTTTTTCTGCAAGATGTTGACGACACTGTGTGACCCTGGTATCATTAACGGGGGACATGTGATCGCCGAGGGAGAAGCAAAATCCGCCAAGGGACATGGAAGCAGACACTGGGGAAGCTATCAGAGGTACGCGACGAAGGATCAACACGCCAATGGTGAGTATAAGACTCGGATGTATAGGTAGCAAGATGTGCAGCCATGTATAGTAAGCCAGATGTGCAGCCAGATATATAGTGAGCCAGGTGTGCAGCCAGATCTATAGTGAGCCAGATGCCCCCCTCCCCCCCCCCCGTCTAAGCCCGTTGAGTAAATAGATGTACTCACCCGAGGGCTTTCTCCAGCGACTGCTGCGGCGCACACCCTCCTCCATCTCCGAAGTCTCGTTCTCTGTACATTTACTTCACAAGACTTGGTGACATTAGCAATGGCAAATCGAATTGAATCGAATCCCGATCGGACATGTCGGATTTAATCGGATCATAAATAGAATCGTAATCGAATCGTATAAAGAATCATATCGTGTAGATTGGGCTTGAAGCCTCATCTACACGCGTAGGTGAGGCTCCGATGTTACTTATCACTCGAGCCGCTGATACGGCTAGATTGATAAGATCCGACAGGTCAGATCTTGCTACCGCCGATTCCCTGCTCGTTCCCCGCAAGGGGACAATGGCAGGGAATCGAGCAGAAGATAAGCGGCGCGGGGACGAGCGCATATCAAATCCGGCGCGGGCGAGCGGGGACGCGGAAGAGGTGATCCGCCGGCTAATCGAGACGCTGGATCGGAGCCTCATCTACGAGTGTAGATGAGGCTTAAAGCTACAATAGCTTCCCCCCCCCCCCCTCCTCTTCTCGAATCTGCCCATAATCTTCTGATGTATGGCTACCTTAAGAAGTTCACCACGCAATGAATATCTAAATAGAGCTGCCCGCCCCCAGCATAGTGTTCCAAGCAGGACACAGGGCAGAGCGCTTCTAATCTTGTTGCTTGCTGTGCAGAGCAGTCGCCCATCAGTGACTCGACTCTTAGCACTGCATATGTAACATCTGAATGAGGGAGGGCTGGTGCACACCAAGAGTGCTTCTGAGCGTCTTTCAAATCTCCAGTGATTTGAAAAGCGCTTGGCTAATGTTACCGTATGAGGATGTTCCAACAGCAGAGTTTTGATTTTTTTTCAATATTGCTAACACGCTGCATGTAGCATTTTTTGGAGCGATTCATAAAAAAAAACACTCTGAAAATCACTTCACAAAATTGCATTCCCAAATTGCTAGTGATTGCTATTGCGATTTTGCCGTGCACTAGCCCAGATAGAGGAGTGGAGAGAGACTGAGAATAGCCTGAGATGGAGCAGAGAGCTTATCTGTATTGTAGTCCCACATCAGACAGGCTACTTGCCTGTAATAGGACTCCTGTCCCTGCCAGTCTCACTCAAGTCAGAAAGCAGCCCTCCTGGAGTCTAGGGACTGTCAACAACTTTTCAGCCTGTTTAACACCGTATCCACACATGCAGTTATTATAACAATGGGGAGAGACCAGACATATTTTTTCCTATGGACCCTCCAGGCAAGCTCATGCTGTGCATATTTACCAGTTTGCCCACCCTCTAATTGCTCTGTAATTGTGATTTTATCAGCTAGCCTAGTGCTTCATATTGTTATACATAAACACACCTGAAAACACCAGGCACTGGACCAGCCCTAAATCACTTTTCCCTTTGATCTCCCTGCAGCCCACAGACACTTCCTTTTCATCTCCCCCAGAGCATACCACCTGGCCAGAGTTAAAGTACCATTGATGGTATGCGTACCATGGGTCGAAAAGCACTGCTTTAAGGCTGCTTACACACCAAGACGTTACAGGCGCACGTTAGTGCGCCTGTAACGCTCCCCCCAACGCACAGCAATGTAACACAAGTGGGCTGTTCACACAGCCCACGTTGCGTTACATGTAACGCTGCACGTTCTGTGCAAAGTGCAGCATGCTACGGCGTTGGAGCGGCTATAGCCGCGTTAGACTGTTTGCACATGCGCAGTGGGGGGCGGAGAGGAGGCGGGGAGAGCCAGCTACAGTAGCCGCGCACATGGCTACTTAATATTCACTGCACTGGCGGGCGCTGATTGGCCGGCGGGACCACGTGATGCGGAGTGTCTCGCTCCGCATCACGTGGTCCCGCTGGCCAATCAGCGCCACTCTGGGAGACATTATAGGACTCGAGCCGCCTAACGCGGCTCACTCTACCGTCGGCTCTTGCAGCACCATACGTTGTGTTAGGTGCACGTTATGCGACCTTAACGTGGCACCTAATGCAACGTCTTGGTGTGCAAGAAGCCTAAAAGCTCTTATTAACCATATAAGTGATTTTTTTTAGCTTATTTTATTGTTTTTTTCTATGTCCGTACATAAAATGTATTTGCTAATATGCTGAAATATTTATTTGTAGGAGTCAACACCTGAAGAATTCACTGAAGATTCTGAGGTAATTGTGGTATAAAGCGCTAATTGTATTCATTCAGTGGTCCTTTTAATCTTCAAAATAGTTTTTATTAAGAAAATCGACAATGTGTCAAAAAACAAAACAGTGTGATACCTTTTCCTTCTGGGTAGCATTACACACCAATAACAGAGCTGTAGATATACTGGTACCGGTATTTGTCCTGAATATCACAACATTTAAATGATGTCCCTAGTACAATGTATGGCGCCAATATATTATTTGGAAATAAAGGTGTATGTTTTTCTGTTTTGGGTTTTATTTTTGTGTGTCCCGTCATTTGCAAGCCCTTATATACCAAAATAACAGTAATATTCCTTCCTGACATATATATTTAAAAAAAAAAACTGAGTCCCTAAAGCAACTATTTGTGGAAATTTAGTTTTACTATTCTTATTTTTAAAAATGTATACTTGGTTACTGGAGTGGGTGGGTAGGGGGCTTTGGAAGGGATTCATTTTATGATTTATTTTACTGAAGGTGTGTGGTGTCTGCAATTTAAGGTTTTGCCACTAGATGGTGCCTGATTTACCAGGAAGTTTTTTTTCCCGGATCGTCACTCGGACAGCACCCCTGGATGAGACTTGTCTCCCTCCCCACCGTGGACAGGAATTGCAAAAGAAGAATTTGCATAAGCGACAGGCAGCCTGCTATATAAGCTACTTACTTGCTGCTATACTTCAGTATAGTTTCCTGTCCCAGACGGAGCGGAGGGAGAGGTCTCCAGGGTGCCATCCGTGTCAGTCGGCAGGGGCAGCGTGTAGCAGGACTCCCGAGAGAGCTGTGCAGGGAACAGCGGGGAGTCCTGCAGCGTATGGGAGGCTTCTCCAGTGAAGGCAGCAGTATTATGCGTGCAGGCGCCCGCATGAAGGTCACTTCCGGTTCACCCGCAAGTAGTCACGCGCTGGCGTCCCGCGTGATCTGAGGTCTGCAGAGCGGCAGGGGCCGCGGCGGTGAGAGGCGAATCAGCCAAACAGCTGATTCTAATTAAGATGCCTGACTAATTAAGCGGCAGGGGCCGCGGCGGTGAGATGTGGTCAGTCTGGAGGCTGATTAATCAAGGTATGTGAGGCTGATTAACATAATTTATGCGACAGGGGCAGCATTAAGTGTTTTCAGCTGGGTCTGCTTATGAGTATTTAAGCTAGAGGTGAGTCCATGATTCAGATG
Source organism: Hyperolius riggenbachi (assembly GCF_040937935.1). NCBI lineage: Eukaryota > Metazoa > Chordata > Amphibia > Anura > Hyperoliidae > Hyperolius > Hyperolius riggenbachi. The sequence continues at coordinate 163,506,844 of NC_090650.1, forward strand.
TTGCTGGCAATCATGGAGGACGCTTCAGGTTCAGCTCCTTTGCAGTCTTAAGTCTGGCCAAGACCCTTCTCTGGCAAGTAGATGTGGTACCTGAAATACTCCTGCTTGTTTGATATATACTATGAAAACCTCTAGTAATATTTGTTCCTTGTTTGTGTTTTTTTATAGCCTAAAAAACATGACAAGTCGGACAAATCTGATAAAAATGAAAAGTCTGAAAGATCTGACAAGGCTGCTGCTCAAACCAGTCAGCATGGTTCAAGCAGGTCTGAGAAGAAATGTGCAATTTGTAACAGTCTATCTTCATCTTCCTCTAAAAAGCTGTGTCAGAACTATACAGAAAAGGTGGTTAAAGACTAGTCACCCGTCATATTTAAAGATTTAATGGACTGGATGAGGTCAGAGATGTCCTCGGCAATAACGGAGATTAAGGAAGCCATTGCTTCAAATTCTATGGTTCCTTCTGATGTCTCAGGAACTAGTGGAGATATGGACACCGTGCCTGCAGTTACTATTCCAGCATCTCCTATATTGGATTTATCTCAGCCTGGGCCCTCCAGTTCTAAGCGTAGAAGAGAAAGTGAGGTGGAGGATTCAGAATTATCTGAGGGGGAAATTTCTGAATTGGATCAGCCATCAGATGGGGAAGTCTCTAATACTGATAGATCAAAATTTGCTTTCTCTACTGATTTAATGAAGGACTTATTAGGGGCTATGTATGATACAATGGGTATCAAGACAGAGAAAAAATCCTTGACACCTTTGGATGAGATGTACAGAAATTTGGCAGAACCCCAGCCTCAGTTTATCCCAGTCCATTCCATCTTAAAGGGTATAATTAAGAAGGAATGGGATAACCCTGAGAAACGGGCCTTCTGGCCTAGATCCTTGTCCAATCGTTACCTTTTTTCTCCAGAGGATCAGGGGTTTGCAGTCCTCCGCCTAGGTTGGACCCATCTTTTTCAAAGGTGTCAAAGAAAACGGACTTATTATTTGAGGATTTTGGTAGCCTGAAGGATCCAATCGACAAAAAATGGACAATCTTTTGCGTAGAGCATGGGAATCTTCTTCCTTGACATTCAAGCCCGCTGTAGCTTCAACAGCGGTGAGTAGATCATTGAAGACATGGTTGTTAGAAATGCAGAATAAGATCGCTACCGGTGTTCCCCGAGAAGAAATTCTTAATGACTTTCCTAAAGTTTTAAATGCCTCTAATTATATTATAGATGCTTCAGATGACACTGTAAAACTTACGGCCAGAACAACTGCTTTAGTTAACTCAGCCAGAAGAGGTATATGGGTTAAAACTTGTAATGGTGACAATTCCTCAAAATCAAAACTGTGTGGTATTCCATGTAAAGGGGGGCTGCTTTTTAGATCAAAGTTAGATGATACACTAGATAGGACATCAGAAAGAAAAACTTTCCAGAAAAGCAAAGACCATTCCAGTATAAGCGGCTATTTCGTCCCCCTAACAGATCCGAGCAAGACTCCAAATCCTCCAAGGGTAAACGTTGTGCCCCATATAGACCGCAGAAGTCAAAACCCAACTTCAATCCTGCCAAGAGGCAGGATAAGCAATGACGCCAGGATCCCAGTGGGGGGGAGAGTTGCAAACTTTTTAGAAGTATGGCAGCCTCAGTTCACAAATCAGTGGTTGCTAAAGATTGTTTCAGAGGGGTACAGGATCGAGTTCAGTCATCTTCCTCCTCTAAGGTTTTGCATTACTCCACAACCCCAAGATCAAAGAAAGTGTCTGGCATTGCAGAACGAGGTCCTTTCTCTACAGGAGAAGGGGGTAATAAGATATGTACCAAGATGCTAGAGAGGAAAAGGGTTCTATTCCCAGGTGTTTCTGGTAAAAAAAGCCACAAGGAACTTACCGGTTTATCTTAAACCTGAAAAAGTTAAATCTGAATGTAAAATACAGAAAATTCAGGATGGACAATATAAAATCTGTGATTCATCTCTTGCAGAGAAACGATTTTCTTGCCTCCATAGATCTCAAGGATGCATATCTTCACTGGCCCATCCATCCGTCATCTCAACAGTATCTAAGATTTGCAGTCCACATGAAGGAAGAGGTGAGACATTTTCAGTTTATTGCTCTTCCTTTTGGACTTTCCTATGCTCCATGGCTATTTACCAAGGTGATGTCCGAGGTTCTAGCTGAGCTTAGACTGATGAGAATTAATATTCTCGGATATTTAGATGATTTTTTGATTTGGGGCCCTTCAGCTGAAGTGGTAAGGTTACAGACATTATCGACATTAGAATATCTCCAGCAGTTGGGTTGGCTTATTAATTGGGAGAAATGTTCCCTTGTTCCATCCCAGGTCATAGAGTTTCTAGGTTTTAACATTGATACTAGGAAGGAGAAGATCTTCTTGCTTGGTAGAAAGATTACTGCTATCCTAAACGCTGTTTTTTCCTTTCAGAACGCAAGAACGATATCACTGAGAAAAGCAATGGCAGTACTCGGACTCCTAACAGCCTCATTTTCCGCAGTACAGTGGGGACAATTCCACGCAATAGTACTACAGTTGTGGATACTCAGATCATGGAACAGGAGCCTCACAGTATTAGACAGGAGGATCCCTATTCCTCACAGCATAAAGGTGTCTCTACTATGGTGGCAGGATCAGGTTCACCTTTCAACAGGTCGTTTGTGGAATTACCCGGAACAAAGGATAATCACAACAGATGCCAGTTTATGGGGTTGGGGAGCACATTTGGATGCTCTTCTGGCCCTGGGACAGTGGTCTGTACAGATCAGCTCAAGGTCATCAAACAGCAGAGAACTAGAAGCGGTATGGAGGGCACTACTACACTTCAAGGATCAAATCAGAGGATCGCATGTGACGATATAGACCGACAACAGGGCAGTTGTGGCATTCTTAAACAGACAGGGAGGCACGAGAAGTCAGATGCTATGGAAGCAAACATCAAAGATTATGTTTTGGTCAGAAAGCAATATCGAGTCATTACAAGCACGTCACCTAAAGGGAACATCGAACCAGGTGGCGGATTATCTAAGCAGGGAGAGGCTGGACCAGAACGAGTGGTCGCTCAATCAGAAAGTCTTTCAGATGATAATTTCGCAGTGGGGATGCCCAGAACTGGATCTATTCGCCAGGAGGAAGAACTCAAAATGTCGGAAATTTTGTGCCCTATACCAGGAGGATTCACCTTGGGCAGTGGATGCGTTCACAATCAGTTGGGAGGGTATGATGATGTATGCTTTTTCTCCAATTCCATTACTTTCAAGAGTATTGAAGAAGGTCATTCAGGACAAGGCAAGACTCATATTGATTGCTCCAATGTGGCCCAAACGTCCGTGGTTCACATTACTTCAGTCTCTAGCGATATCAGAACCAATAATCCTTCCATCAGAATACAGGACCTGTTATCCCAGGGCCCAGTGTTGCATCCAGATCTGAGTCTACTTCACCTATCAGCCTGGAACCTGAGTGGGAAATACTAAAGTCCAAGGGTTTCTCGGATAATCTGGCAGAGACGTTACTCAATAGTAGAAAAAAGGTGACTCGGGGAATCTACCAGAAGGCGTGGAGAGTCTTTAAGGACTGGTGTGCAACCAGATCTTTCAACAATAGGTCTCTCAGATCGGTTTTGGAGTTTTTACAGTGTGGCTATAGGAAGGGCCTCAGTGTTAGGGCTGATACCTGAACCTTCAGAGTACTAAGTCTTTTTCTGGAAAGAAAGTTAGCACAAGAAGATTATATAATCCGTTTTTTTCAGGCACTGAGAAGGCTAAAACCATCTATACGATCAAGAGTACCTGCTTGGGATCTTAATACAGTCTTACAGGGTCTATGTGAGTCTCCATTTGAGCCTTTATCTCAGGTCTCTGACAAATTTCTAACATTAAAAACCATTTTCCTTCTAGCCATTACTACGGCAAGAAGGATAGAAGAGCTACAAGCATTATCCATAAAGGAACCATACTGTGTTATTTCAGAAGATAGAGTAAAATTACGCCCGGAGGCAGCATTTCTTCTTAAAGTGGTTTCTTTATTCCACAGGAACCAAGAAATTTATATCCCGTAATTTTGTGAAAATCCCACAAATGATAAAGAGAAGAGACTACATTCTCTAGACGTAAGAAGATGTCTATTACATTATTTAGAAAGGACTAACTCTTGGAGAAAGTCAGACGCAATTTTTGTCCTTTTTGCAGGCAAGTCAAGAGGAAATCAGGCTTCTAAGACAACCTTAGCACACTGGATCAAACAGGCAATTGTATCAGCATACCAGGTGCAAGGGAAGACGTTAACTTCTTCTGTCAGGGCTCATTCTACAAGAGGTATCTCTACGTCATGGGCAGAGAGGGCAGGGGCCTCTATTGATCAGATATGCAGAGCTGCAACATGGTCGAGTCATAACACTTTTGTGAAACATTGACTCAATGTATCTGCAGGCGCAGATATATCCTTTGGAAGGAAGGTTCTGCAAGCAGTGGTCCTGCCCTAGGCCTGATCTCTAGTATATCGTCTCATCCAGGGGTGCTGTCCGAGTGACGATCCGGGAAAGACAACTTTACTTACGGTAACGTCTTTTCCGGTAGTCAGGAGAACAGCACCCCTACAACCCGCCCTTTTTGGGTGGAGTATCAGAAGTTTGTATAAGCATTATTAGTGTCCGTATTATCTTTTATATTAACTGAAGTATAGCAGCAAGTAAGTAGCTTATATAGCAGGCTGCCTGTCGCTTATGCAAATTCTTCTTTTGCAGTTCCTGTGCACGGTGGGGAGGGAGACAAGTCTCATCCAGGGGTGCTGTCCTCCTGACTACCGGAAAAGACGTTACCTTCAGTAAAGTTGTCTTTTTTTTCCCTCCACTTTTTTCTTTTCATCTTATGAATGGACATGGCCCTCGGTCGTGGTCATGGTCATTCATTACAGGCACTGCGATTTGGTTCAGGGAAGCTTTGCATCCCTTCCCCATCCGCTGACACCGAAGTACTGCCGGGTACGAGTGGCGGTTGCATGCGTGCGCACCTGCTGCTTAAACACTGGACCCGTATACACCTCTAGTTAGACTTAATAGGATACGTCCAGGCATTTAAAAAAAAATAAAATTCCACTTAACTGGGGCTTCCTCCAGCCCCTGGCAGCCGTCCTGTGCCCTCGCCACAGCTCTGGTGGCTCCCAGTGTTCTCCACTGTAGAAGCCTTCCTCGCCAGGTTTTTAAAATGCCTGGACGTATCCTTTAAATGGGAACTGACGTCAGAGTTATATGGTGGCTGCCATATTTATCTCCTTTTAAACACCAGTTGCCTGGCTGTCCTGCTGATCTATTTGGCTATAATAGTTGCTGAATCACACCAGAAACAAGCATGCAGCTATTCTTGTCAGATCTGACAATGTCAGAAACACCTGATCTGCTGCATGCTTGTTCAGGGGCTATGGCTAAAAGTATTAGAGGCAGAGGCTCAGCAGGACAGCCAGGCATCTGGTATTGCTTAAAAGGAAATAAATATGGCAGCCACATACTTCTCGCTTCAGTTGTCCTTTAAGCGGTGCCTATGTGGATGACTATTGTCCAGATAGGCTGAAGCGGTTAAAGGGAATAAGTACAAAAAAGGGAAAAAATAATTTTTTAGTATTCAGCCATTATACCGTATATACTCTAGTATAAGCCAACCCCCCAGCTTTTACCTTAAAAATTGTGGGAAAATGATAGATTCGTGTATAAACCGGGGATAGGAAATGCATGGTGCACTGGTGACTTTTAGAGTGGACCTGAACTCTTGCAGTGGACAGAAGGAAAACGGGGAAATGCCTCCACCTCATATGTCAGCTGACTGACAGGGCAGAGCAGCTAATTAGTAAATACAGGATGTTAACAATATGTCTGCTTCCATGAAAGCAGGAAGTGAAAGCACTGCAGATGTATTGCAGAAATTGTATTAGCTATAAACAAAGAAATATTTTTTCTTTAAAGGTTTTGCTTATCTTTTAGAGCTGAGATGAAGTTCTGTGTTCATAGTCAAAATAGAAAGCTACTACACAAATTGTAAATTAAGGGGTTTGCTAGAGCTCAGGAATACACAGGCGCCAGGGAAAAGTCATATCTGCTTTGGAGCAAGTTAGGTATACATTTTCTGATTAGAAATGTTAAGTCCCCTCGAGCACCCCCACCCACCACAGGAAGAATGGAGCTGGATTGAAAGCAGCTGTCCCAACCAAGCAGAGCAGCACATATTGTGAGCAGCTTGCAGCATGTAGTGTGTTGAGGTGAGGCTGCATTTCTTTCACCTGCTGGCTGCTGCCCGAGCATAGATCAGCATGAACTGTGCTTCTCCCACATTTTCTCCACTGCCCTCTCACGCCAATTTCCCCTGCTGTCAGTGGATCGGATCTCCAGAAACTTGCTACACGGCAAGGAGTCCTTCCTAACCTAATAGCTATAACGCCCTCTAGTGGCGCCTATGTGGCACTGCAAGAGTCATAGCAATGCGACTAGGGAGAACAGCAGAGGACTCCTTGCTGCGTACAGAGTTTCCGGAGCTCCGATCCTCTGAGAGCGGGGAAATTGGCGTGAGAGGGCAGCGGAGAACCGGCGGGAGAAGCACAGTACATGTCAAAAGATGCCCGGGCAGCAGCCAGCAGGTGAGAGCACTGCAGCCTCACCTCAAACTACATGCTGCTCACACTCGCAATACATGCTGCTCTGCTCGGTCGGGATGGCGGCTTACAATCCATCTCCACTGTTCTTGCGGCGGGTGGGGGTGCTCGCGGGGGTTGTATTTTAGTTACTGGAGTATGACTCGAGTATAAACCGAGACCCCCACTTTTGGGACACTTTTTTTTTTTTGGGGCCCAAAAACTCTGTTTATACTCGAGCAGTTTTAAAATAAAATGTGCTTTGATACATAAAACCCACCCATTTTATTTGCCTATTTGTCCCAGTTATTACAACGTAGTACAACCTAGTACAATATATGACAATATTTTATCTGGAAATAAAGGTGTATTTTTTTCAGTTTTTTGTGATTTATTTTTTTATTTTTTTAATACTATAATCCATAATTACGAGCCTTTATTTGCAGAATTAACCGTGATCTACCTACATAACATACATATTATTTTTTTTTGTAAATGGTGTCATTTTTTTATTTTTTGGTACAAGTGATGTTACTAAGAGATACTATACAAGACTTAATTTATCAGCATTAGCATTGGTTTATTAAAGACAGGTCCTGTTTGACTAACATGCTCAGCTTTTATGAGGCAGTGAACGCTAATGTGGATATTGGGAATGCTGTAGATGTGATATGCTTGGACTTCGCAAAGGCCTTCGACATTGTTCCCCACAAAAGTCTGGTGCAGAAGTTGAGGATGCAAGGACTGGGGAAGAGTCTGTGTGCATGGATAGGGAACTGGCTAATGGACAGCAAACAAAGAGTTGTGGTCAATTGATCATATTCAAAATGGGTGACTGTTAGCAGTGGAGTTCCACAGGGGTCTGTACTGGGTCCAGTGCTCTTCAATTTATTTATTAATTACCCAGTAGATGCAGTAGTGAGCAATGTTGCTATTTTTGCAGATGATACAAAATTGTGCAGAATCATCCTCTCAGGAAGATAGTGTCATATTGCAACAGGATCTGGATAGGATGGCTATATGGGCACATAAATGGCAGATGAAATTCAATGTTGAAATGTAAAGTCGTGCATTTTGGTCGTACCAATGGTCTAGCAACATACAAAATAAATGGGATACAGATCGGGACATCAAACTTGGAGAAGGACTTAGGAGTACTCATCAACAAGTTTAATAATCTTAATCAATGCCAAGCCGCTGCAGCTAAAGCTAATAAAATTTTGGTTGCATTTAAAGGGAAATAAATACTCGATATACTAACGTTTAACTCTCTAGTAAGGCCACATGTGGAATCTGGAATTTAGTTGTGGGCACCATATTATGGGAAAGATATTGCAGTTTTAGAGCATGCGCAGAGACGAGTAACTAAATTGATAAGAGGGATGGAAGGTCTCACTTACCAAGAAAGGTTAGATAAACTGGGTTTATTTAGTCTAGAGAAAAGACGCCTTAGAGGGGATCTAATTACCATGTATAAATACATTAGAGGGCCATATAAAGCTTGGCGGATGAGCTTTTCGTCCCTAGGCCTTCACAAAGGACTAGAGGACCTGATTTGCACATGGAGAAAAAAAGTCATTCGGGAAGGCATTTTTTCCCTTTTGGGGCTAATTGGACCATGACTTGTAAGGGTTTTTCGCATTCCTCTGGATTTGTAATAACAGCGCAGGAGATTTGGGCACAGCCGGCGCCACTATAGACCATAATAGGAATTACGGCTATAGCTGCACACAGTGAGTAACTTCGGCGCCGTCAGAAGACTGAGCTGAAGTTACTTTTAAAACACTGTAATTCGGCCTCCAGCAATAGCTGGAAGCCGAATGACATTATTCCCCACTATCCACGTGGACCTAGAGCGGGAATAGTATTTAACGCCGCCGGGAACTTGTGCAGCATCAGGGTAAGGCTCATTTTACACTTAATCCGCTGCATTGGGCATGCGTTTGCCTTAGTGCGCGTTAGTGTGCGTCCCCCCCCCTTCCAAATATAAAACCTATCCCCACATGCTGGCAACCGCGGTGGGAGAAAGGAGGATCGTGGAGTACCGGTGCAGAACAGGACGGCTGCAAGGGGCTGGCAGAAGCATCAGGTAAGTGAAACTCTGTTTTTAGCGACTCTTCAGTTCTACTTTAAGCACATAGATATTCTGATTGCAATGCTACTTTTCAGATAAGAAATATGTGCAAGGAATAAGCACCTGGATATTCAGCTAGCAAGTTTTCTTTTTAGATAATAAACAAGGTGGCTGTGGCTAGTGTGGTGGTTAAGGACTCTGCCTCTGACACAGGTGACCGGGGTTTAAACCTTGGCTCTTCCTGCTCAGTAAGCCTGCATCTATTCATAAAGGAGTCCTTGGGCTAGACTCCCTAACACTGCCTACTGAGCGTGCCCTAGGGGCTGCAGCTCAGGCGCCTTGAGTCTGCCAGGACAAAAGCGTAATATGAATGTTTAAAGTGGAGCAGAGATAAACTTTTCCTCATTGCATAATTGTGTTCCTTTCATAAAGCTTATCGGACATTCCTCAAGCCAAATATATTTTTTTTGTTTCAATACTTTTATTCCCTATAAACTAAACAAGCCATGCCCACAGCTTCTCCAGAGAGCCTTGGCACCATCAGCCTTAGTGGCAAGGGCTTATGGGAGCTCAGTCAGGGCAGGAGGAGGAGGTTACTAGCCAGAGATTTCAGAGGCACGGGAGGAGGGAGTAGGAGAGGGGAGTGGGAGATACAGATCAGCTTGCATGTGTGCAGTGTTCTCCCCAGGGCTTATTAGGTGGGCGGGCCGCCCGGCTGATTCGGAAACCCCACCTCACCCGCCTGTTGTCATGTGCTTGCCTGGGGCTTCTAAAATCTACGCTGTAAATCTTATTAAACAGGAGCGTCTGTTGCCTGCTTTCAATCAGCGCCAGCCTCGCACAATAGCAAAGGCTGACACTGTACACTGCAGGAGCGCTCCTCTGCCTGTCACCTCAAGTGTTTTGTAGAGATAGGGATTGGCCGGGACTCCTGCTCACATTTTTATTGGTTAATGACGGCGCGCCTCTTGTCAATGAGAAGAGAGAGGCAGCCAAGCACGCACGCACATCCCTGGGCATTAGCAGCAGCCTGCAGGAGAGAGATGAAAACAAAACACCAAGAGCCCCAATAGTGTAATATGTACTGGTAAATGGTTACTAGATAGAGTAAATATTAATACTCACAAACCAGGGTTACCATTAGGCAACCACTGTAAAGGCAGGTGGGGAGATTTTCCTGACCCCATTCAGGAATAAGAAGTCGCTCTCTGTAGATGATAAAAAGGGGGTTCAACCCTCCACCTAGGGTGGACTCAATATTATTCAGGAGAACAGAGGTGCCAAAAGGATAAAAGGAAGCTAAATGAGCTTAAAAACCAAATACTTGGTAAATAGAGGAGGTAATGGTGGACTTACCTCCTCCAAGTAGACACACAACGACTGTAGTAAAGACAGTCAATATATTTTATTTATGAACTCCAAATATGCAACGCGTTTCGCAGGTTTGATCCCGCTTCATCAGGCAATAGCATATGTGGTCAGTAGAAGAGCCAGGCACCTCTGTGAGGTGTTGAGAGCCATGTGGGTCCAGCAGTCCGGGACAGCCGCAGAGCTGCTAATTTATTCACTCATCCCCCCCCCCCCCCCCCCCAAGACTGCAGGTAAACATTCCAGAGAATGAAAAAGGCAGCTGCAGGTCTAATCCAGCTGGGGGGAGAGCAGGAGAAGTGATGCCACCTCAGACCTCTGCATGTTTATTTTTTTTTTTTACTTTGTTCGGGGGGCAGAGGAGACAGCCATGCACAGCAAGTTCAGTGACAGTCTCTAAGGCAGCGTTCTGAGCACTTGTCTCCGGCTGTGTCTCCCGCTGGCCCCAGCTTTTATCAGTCTAAAGTGCTCCCCTGGGGAAACTTAGTGGAGCTGAACTCTTGCACAGGACAGAAGGAAAACCGAGAAATGCACCCTGTATTTAGAGAGTTTAGCCTGTCCAATCTGATAAAGCACTGAATGTTAAAAATAAGTGTGCTTCCAAGAAAGCAGGAAGTAGAAACAATGCAGATTTATATCAGCTGTAATAAATACATGCCTTTCTTTAAAGGACAACTGAAGTGAAAGGGATATGGAAGGTGCCATATTTATTTACTTATAAGCAATTCCAGTAGTCTGACTGTCCTGCTGATCCTCTGCCTCTAATATTTTTAGCCATAGACCCTGAACAAGCATGCAGCATATCAGATGTTTCTGACAGTATTGTCACATCTGACAAGATTACCTGCATGCTTGTTTCTGGTGTTATTTAGACACTACTGCAGCCAAATAGATCAACAGAGCTGCCAGGCAACTGGTATTGTTTAAGAAGAAATAAATAGGGCGGCCTCCATATTCTTCTCACTACAGTTGTCCTTTTAAAGGTTATTCTGCTGTAGTGTATCTTTTAGAGCAGAGAGGAAGCATTGTGTGTACCTAGCATCAGGGAGAGAGATTGTTTCAGATTAAGGTGCTCAGGTCCCTTTTTAAGCAGGCCTGAACACAGAACTTCCTCTCTGAACAGAAAATCAGATCCGACATATTGAAAATTGTCAATCTGACAGTAAATCTGTCAGAAAATAGCATTGTGTATACTTAGCAGGTACATCGGCTTGCCTCCTCCTCCTTCTTTTTATACTGTAAGCAGAGTTGCACTGGCCTTGCATTACCCCCTCGCACTTCACCCGGCTACTTTTTAATGCCACCCGGCTGGAAAAAAATTCTGGGGAGAACACTGTATATGTATGTATATATATATATATATATATATATATATATATATATATATATATATATATATATATATATATATGTGTATACATATGTATATGCGTGTATATATATATATATATATATATATATATATATATATATATATGTATATATGTATATATATATATATATGCATATATATGTACAGTATATATTATGTGTCTCTCTCTCTCTCTCTCTCTCTCTCTCTCTCTCACATTGCAAACAGCAGCACCTTTCAGCAATGCAAAATTGTCACATACATGGTATGAATAAATTATGATCAGACCAGGAAAATCTTAATGCAAATCTACTATCATCCCCACCCAACCAATCATAAAAAATCAAGTCAAACAAGGAAGAAAGAGTTAGTTTAAGAGAGACCAGCAAATATCCTATTTTATATTAAAGAAAAATCTGGTAGCCCAGGTGTATCTAGCCAGCCCTCCCAAATCGTCTCAAATTTATGCGGAGCGCCTCTATGCAGATAAACCAGTTTCTCCAGTTTAAGATATCAGTTTACTTGCTTAACCCACTGGTTCTTCGAAGGAGGAGTTGGGTCTTTCTACATTACCAATTTTAAATAAGTTTCCTTGCTTGAAACAGCAATTGCAGAATCTTTAGACGCATATGCTCCTTCACAGCCAAACCAGAGGATAAGCCCAAAATACAGAGCTGGAACGTTCTATTAATTTTTTGTTTAGAAACCATATCAATAGTATCCAAGACGTCTCTCCAATACCTATGCAGTTTTGGACAGCGTCAGAACATATGTACCAAATCCCCATGATCCCTAGAACATCTCGAACAAATAGAATACTCTCTACGGTTCATGCCATTAAGCCTCTTAGGGGTAAGTAGGTTTCTGTACAAAATATTTAGTTGCGACATTTTTTGGGAAGCATTAGTGGAGATCAAGGGTACATTTTGCAATATATCAACCCACTCCTCCTCAGAAAGATCCCCAAAATCTTGCACCCATTTATTATAACATCCGAGAGGGTATTTCTTCAAAAAAGACCTAGCAACATAGAATAACAGAAATAAATCCGCTACGTAAATGGTATTGATAAATGAGGTTAAAAATCGGCAACGGATTTAAGCCCAAAGAGGTCATAGAGCTTTGTTTCTTAATTGCGTGCGCCAGTTGTATATATTGGTATTGCAATAATGCTGTAGAAGGCTTCTGTAGTAGAGTAAGTATTTCAGAGAGCGGGTTTAGTATTCCTTCCGTCACTATTTGGTTCATTGAAGAAATTCCCTCTCCAGCCCATTTTTTAGGAAAGATTAAATCTGACAGTTCAGAGAAATGAGCACCAGCATTGAGTGGAGTAGAGTTAGTTATTCCCTCAATGTCTTGCATGAGTCTTACCCTATTCCAGACTTTCTGCATCAACAAAAGAGTAGGGAACCTTCCCCCTTTGGAACCGCAGACCCCAGCCTCCAAAGCAGCATATATTGAATCAAAGCCCATGACGTAATTTAACAATAGCTTGCTGGAATCTAACAATTCCTCTGAGGCCCATCCCACCAAGTGTTGCAGTTGTGAGGCTAAATAATAGACCCAGGGATTAGGAACCGCCAAGCCACCTTCCTCTTTTGAATGTTTAAGAAATTGGAGTTTTATTTTAACTCTACCCTGCGCCCAGATGAAATCCCTTAAGATCTTGTCTATTGTTTTAGTTTCAAAAACATTTTATTACGTTTTTTTATGAAAATATAACAGCGTTTAAATAAACCCTTAGCAAAGGGCATATCAATCAGTTAAAAACATAAGACATTAACAGACAGAAGTATGCAAGACATATTTTAACAGTATAGTAGTTATTATTAATATGGAATATTCGTCGTCCCTAGAAGGAGAGGGCACAGAAGCGTAGGCCCAGTGATGTCGAGGCAGATAGCCAAGGTTGCCATGTTCTGGTAAATGGCAGGGTGGAATCATTGACTATGGCCAACAATCTTTCATAGATTCTTATTTCTGTGATTATAAGATCAGTAAGTTCAAGTGAGAGGGTAGGTTTTAGCCATTGTCTGACAATGTGCCGTCGAGCTGCCTTTGCAATATGTTGCGCCAGTCTGTGTTGTGGAAATTTCCATTTCTGTGGCTTGTTACCTAGGGGATTGTTATCTGATGAAGGCGTGGAACGCCGAAACTCATAATACCGCCACCAGCACACGTATACTCCTTGGTGGGGAATCCAGGGTCAGTTTTCACCAGATCCACTCTACTCCGATGGCCATGGCAGTCTGAGGGTGTTCCCACCTAGGAAGGATCTCAAGGCTTTTAGCCTAACTACATGCTTTTACTCATCTTACATCTAGTAAGTGTATTTTAATTTGCGCAATTTGTTTTATTAAAGCGGTATTACACTATGGAGCGCTCTTTTTTTTTTTTCTCCACTTTTGTCTTTTAATCAAGCCTCTTAACAGCCGGGCTAATAAGGAGCAGCTAAAGTGTGATCGCCAACAGCAACCCTTGAATACTGCCCTAGTAACGCAAGATTGCACGTCTTTTAATATATTTAGTTTGGTGGGATAAGCCTAATTTATTGGCTAGAGTGTCCGCACTTTGCCTAGTGAGATTAGTAAAGAGTACCTCTGATTTATTGATGTTTAAAGTGAGCCCAGAAAGTTTGCCAAATAGTTTAACCAGCTGGAGTAAGTTTGGGTTTGAGGTGTGAGGGGAAGAGAGAGTTAGTAATAAATCATCTGCGAATAGGTTTACTTTATACTCTGAACTTTTAAGTTTGATACCTTGTATGTCTGGAGAGGAGCGGATTTTATTGGCTAGGGGCTCAATTATTAAAGCAAAAATGGCGGGAGAAAGGGGGCATCCCTTTCTTGTTTCTCTTTGGATTGGGATAGGGACAGGTGTATTAGTAGGCAGCTTGAGATATGCGACTGGTTTAGAATATAGGCATTTAACTGCTTGTAGGAAAGGGCCAAAGATACCTGCTTTTTGTAGGGTTGAATGCATAAAGGTCCAGTCAATGGTGTCGAAAGCTTTTTCCATGTCTAGGGATAACAGGGCAGTAGGGATTTTACGGGCTTTAATTATGTGGAGGAGATTAATTACTTTCCTAACGTTATCCGGGGCCTGCCGAAGTGGGATAAACCCAACTTGATCTCTGTGTGTAAGTGGTCCTATTAATTTATTTAGTCTAGCAACAAGTATGGCCGTGAGTAATTTATAGTCTAAATTTAAAAGGGAAATAGGTCTATAATTTTTTATATCCAAAGGCTCGCGCTTGGGGATGACTGCAATTGTTGATTGTAAGAATTCAGGGGCAGGGGTTTTGCTGTCTAGGATCGAGTTATAGATCCTTTTAAGGTAGGGTATCAGTACTTTCTTAATTTTTTTGTAGTATATAGCAGAAAAGCCATCTGGGCCGGACGCCTTGCCATTTTTTAATTTTTTAATAGCTAAAAATATTTCTAGGTCAGTGACTGGGGTATTGAGTGTTGAGGCTTTTTCAGGGATTAATACTAGTGTTTGTAAATTATGGTAAAATTGGGTAGAATTAGAGCCGGATTCGTCAGGAGTTTTAGCTTTATATAGTGATTTATAGTAATCAGCGAATTCATTGTGGATTTGTAGTGGGTCAGATGTGATGGCACCTGTTTTGGTTTTTATTTGGAGAATTTTGTTATTGGAATGTATTTTCTTGAGTTTCCTGGCTAGCCAGGTGTTTGGTTTATTGTACTGGACATAGGCTTTTGATTTGGTCCATCTAATTGCTTTCTCTGATAGGAGTATGTCTATCTGACTGAGTGTCCTGAATCTGTTTGTAGAGGTACCTGGAGGGAGAGGAAGAGTGGGCTCTTTGAAGTTGAGAGAGCTTATGCTCGAGATTAAGTTGCTTTATAGTTTTTGCTTTTTTCCTTTGAGATGCTAATTTAATAATTTGACCTCGTGTGGTGGGCTTATGTGCCAGCCAAAGTATGTCAGGTTTAATATGGTCAGTGTCATTGAGTTGGAAGTAGTTTATAAGCTGTTCCTCTATCTCCAGAACCACCTCGTTGTCAGTTAGGAGACTCTCATTCAGCCTCCATGGAGGGTGTGCAATGGGAGTTGTAAGGGAAGAGCATGCTGTCCAGACGATATCATGATCAGACCATGCACTGATAACATGCCTGGCAAAAGTTAAATTGGGTATTAATGTAGAGGATAGAAAGATTGCGTCAATCCTGGAATATGTATGGTGAGCAGCGGAGAAGAAAGTATAGTTGCGAGATAGGGGGTTGTGTTCCCTCCAGGTATCCACTAGGTGTGTTTCTTTTAGGGCTTTCATAAGGGCATTAGAGAGTTGACATTGTCTGGATGACGGGGGCTGTTGCGATCTATCCAGGGCTGGGTTTGGGGCAATGTTGAAGTCTCCTGCCCATATTATTGCATAGGCTGGGAAACTTTCTAAGTGTTTGAGAATCAGCTTGATTGGAGCCATAGGGGCTTCAGGTGGAGCATACAAGTTCACTATGCAAATGTTCTGGGACTGAATTGAGCCAGCTAAAATTATAAAGCAACCTTCTTCGTCAGCTATATATCGTTCTAAAACGAAAGGAAAGGAATTTTTCAGAAGTGTAATGACACTTCTATGTTTAGAATTAGCAGAGGAGGCAAAGTGTCGCTGGTACTGATTATGGAAATATTTAGGAGAGGAGGTTTTAGTAAAATGTGTTTCCTGTAGACATATTATGTAAGGGGAGCATTTTTGATAATCCAAGAAGGCTTTTCGGCGTTTAAAGGGAGAATTGAGGCCCTTAGTGTTATGTGAGATATTAACCACTTTACCCCCGCCCGTACGAATTTCTCCGTCCCTTTTTCCATCCTTTCACCCCCAGGGACGGAGAAATCCGTACTTTCCGCGCTCCCGCTCGCTCTAGCGCGCACTCCCGCTCGTAAACACGCCGCCGGCCGCTCGCCCGGAGATCAATGAACGGGAAAATCCATTCCCGTTCGTTGATCGGGAATGGATCCGCTGCTTCTCCGATAAGTAGCGCGATCATTGTGAAAAAAAAACTTTCCCAGCCTCCTAGTACTTCCTCCAAGCGTCCGGAAGGACGCTTGGAGGTCGCATTAAACAAAAAGTTACTGTTGCCATCTTGTGGCCAAATAGTAAAACTACACCCTAAAGCATTTTTCACATACAAATACATTACTTATACACAAAAAATTAACTCATTACCTCCCACACTTCCCATTTTATTTTATTTTTGTAATTAAAAAAAAATTACAAAATTTACAATTAAAAAAAATACATAAATAGTTACCTTAGGGACTGAACTTTTTTTTAAATATTTATGTCAGGAGGGTACAACACTGTTACTTTATAAACTACGGGCTTGTAATTAGGGATGGACGCAAAACTGAAAAAAATGCACCTTTATTTCCAAATAAAATATTGGCGCCAAACATTGTGATAGGGACATAATTTAAACGGTTTTATAACCGGGACAAATGGGCAAATACATTTCATGGGTTTTAATTACAGTAGCATGCATTATTTAAAAACTATAATGGCCGAAAACAGAAAAATAATGAATTTTTTCCCACATTTTTCCTATTTTCTCATTAAAACATATTTAGAATAAAATAATTCTTGGCATAATGTCCCACCTAAAGAAAGCCTAATTGCTGGCAGAAAAAAAAAGATATAGTTCATTTAATTGTGATAAGTAATGATAAAGTTATAGACGAATGAATGGAAGGAGCGCTGAAAGGTGAAAATTGCTCTGGTGCTAAAGGGGTAAAACCCCTCAGTGGTGAAGTGGTTAAGTTGAGCCATGACAAGCTAGAGAGATGAGCTGTTGGGTATATTGATCAGTCACCGGGCGACACTGTGCCTCCTCCCCCACCAGGGACATCCATATAAACATATTCATGTTGTCTTACAATAAACATATATAACTTAACGGTAACCTAGGCCAACGTGGCCTGTCAACTTGTAGAGTAAAATTAGTACAGAAGTTTGAGGACAAAAACCTCATAGCAATGAAGAGGGCTGAAAGCAATATTATACCGCCATCAGCTCTGTTCATTAACGTAGGGACAGCACTTAACATATGTCTCAGCCGTCACCATCATTCCACTGATAAACTATTAAACATTATAGTTTTGACTAAAAAACAGTCCTGCAGCACCATCTAGTGGTCTGTCAAAAAGGTCCACAAAACTGGGTGTTAGACATTCGAAAAACACCACAAGGGGAAAGAAAAAGGGAGATACTGCAAATTACCCTCGTGCTGTGCGATAGGGAAAGAAAAACAAAGTTTATGAGATCCCTTAGGTGGTGTCTCAGATAAACAAAAAAGGTAATGTTCCATGGGGCAGGTTAAAGCATAATATGGGACGCGGGTATAGAGAGTTATGGTAAAGCTGCAGTACTCACGCCACCCAGTTTATGTAGAGGAGAGCAGGCCCCATTAAGGTAGATTTGAAGCTGTGAGGCATCTTCGGTGTAAGTTCGATGTTGCACAGGAGTAGATGCCGACCTATTGGGACCTAGCACCATATCTTATCGGTCAAGGGTAAAGGGAGATCACACATCTTGCGAAAGACGTTGGCGATTTCTCCTGTATGACCATACTCTCGTCGGGCGCTAAGGTCTTTGCGGGAGTCGAGTAGGTGGCATAGGTTCCATTTGGATGCCCGCTGCCTCAAGTTGTCTCCGGCCCTCCTCAAGGGTTCGGCATGTGTAGACGGTGCCATTGTGTGTAAATGACAGGGAGAACGGGAACTCCCGTCTGTATTTCACCCAGGCTTTTTGTAGTGACTGAGTCACCGGTCGCAGATTTCTTCGGTGCTGGATAGTTGTAGGCGCCAGATCGGCATATAGCTGAACAGTGACTGGCATTCCTGGGAGAGCTGTGAGGTTCCGGGCAGCTTCTAGAACCATATCTCGGACTTCTTCATACTGGAACTTAAGAACGACAACACGAGGTAAGTCCGGGTTACGCATTTTAGCTAAGGCCCTGTGGATCTGGACCATGCGGAAGGAGGCCTTGTCGACTTGCGGTTGGAGCGAGCTAAATAGATTCAGGGCGACCGGCTTTAGGTCGGTAAAAGTTTCTGGGAGGCCTCTGATGCGGAGGTTTGCTCGTCTGCTCTGGTTTTCGGCGTCTTCTAATTTTAGTTCCAGTAGCTCGATCTTCTCTGCTTGTTGATCAATCTGTGTTTTATCAGCTTCCTGTGCGTCCGCTATATCGTCGACTTGTTTTTCTTTCTCATCTACGCGGCTTCCCAGCTTTTTTTATCTGGGTGGTAATGTCCCTGACCGCTTCTCTCAGCTCGAGTCGAAAGACTCGCTGTATATGGGTGATAAGGTCCTCATGTAGCGGTGGGAGCTGAGGGGTCAGGTCCATATCTGGGTTGAGAATGATTGTCCAGCGAGGAGGGACTGCGCGGTGGAGTCTGCGTTCGGCCATCTTGTTTTTGTTGTGCCGGGCGGTGGCCGGAGGAGAAGTTTTCGTAGCGGGAGTAGAAGTTGAGATTTTCTGTCCGTTGGTCTCCTTTCCCTGGCATGTTTAGAGACGTGGCGCTAGAAAGTAGGGCTGCAGGTTCAGCTTAGATGGCAAATTTTTGCGAAGATGATCAGCCGAGAAGCGGAGCTGCTAAGGATCACATGTAGCCGTGCATGCGCCCCCCCCCCTTGTCTATTGTTTTGAATAATTTGAGGTGAAGCCATATTGGAGCATTATGTAAAGAGTATAGTAACTGAGACATAGTAACTACCAAATACTGATAGAATGAACATGACATTCACTAGAGAAGCATTAGTATCTTGTAAAAATAGTAGGGTATCATCGGCATAAAGGGCAATCTTCTTCAATGGGACCAAATTTAAAACCACAAACTAAATCACTAGACCTAATTAATTCAACTAAAGGCTCTATGGCTATTGCAAAAAGCAGACGAAATAAAGGGCAACCCTGCCTAGTACCCCTTCCTAGTCTAAAGCTAGGAGATATTAGATCAATGACACGAAGGCGAGCTCCTGGAGCGTTATAAAAAATCTTTATCAAATTACAAACAATTGGCCCAAACTGCATTGCCTCAAGAACTGCGAACAGATACTTCCACTCGACACTATCAAAGGCTTTAGCGATGTCTAAAGATAAAACAGCCTGATCACCCATATTATCAGCTAGCAGTTGCATGTTTAGATAAACCCATCTGATATTAATAGCAGTAGACTTAGCGGGAATAAAACCTGATTGATCAGATTTTATAATAGTCGAGATTATCTTGGCCAAACGATTCGCCAAGATTTTTGAAACAATCTTGATATCTACTGTTAAAAGGGAAATAAGCCTATAAGAATCAGCCTTTGTGGTGTCCTTACCAGGTTTTGGGATCAAGATGATGACTGCTTCAGTCATTGATGGAGGTAATGATTTAGTTTCAAATATTTCATTAAAAACCTTCAGCAGCTGAGTGAGAAGATACTCAGAGTATCTTTTATGTACCTCGATCGGTAAGCCATCTCCTCCCGGAGCATTATTACACGTGATCGAAGCTACCACGATATCCAGCTTATCTAACATTATAGGGGCGTCAAGCATAGTTCCATCTTCATCACTAATTTTTAGCAAGGGTAAGTTATTTAGGTACCCAGTGAGCTCATCCTCCTCATAATTTGCCCTAGAGGTATACATATCTATATAGAATGCCTATCTAAATATTGATCTAAATACATGTTATAGTCTCCAATCCATAACATTGGAATGTGCATTTTATCGTGAACTAACTCGACAAATGGCTGTAAGCTGGAAGGTGAGGGGGGGGGGGGTATATAGAGGGCAACTACAACGCATTCTATCTGATTAAATTATCCATGAATTATAACATATCGACCATCAATGTCAAGGTGTGATGCTACCAATTTGAACTGAATTTTAGCGTGAATAGGAATCGACACACCCCTAGAATAAGATGTATGGGTGGAGTGGAAAGCTGTCGGGGCCCACTTTTTTGAAAGCCATTTAACAGTTTGAGCAGTCAAATTAGTTTCTTGTAGGCAGAAGATAGCTGGACCTTTGTTTTTTCATTAAAGAAAGTATTGATTGCCGTTTAGAATGATCTGATAGCCCTCTCACATTCCAGCTCACTACCACAAAGTCTTCCATATTCCGGATCTAATGTACCTGAAAAGAAAACAGTCGGTGATCACAATGCTTCATACTTAAATAGGTGCTTCTGCAATTGACATGTAGAATTATTAATAAGAAATGTAATTTTTTTTTTTTTTTTTTTTATAAATTTTATTTGGATCATTTTTGGTGTTGTAGGTAAAAAAAAATGGATGTGGGTGTAGTTTTACTATTTGGCCACGAAATGGCCACCAGTCAAAAAGTCCTGGAAGCGTACGATCACACTTCCAGGAACATTAAGGATGGGAAACTTTTTTTTTTTTTTTAACTCAGAGAAACCGCAGCCTCTGATAAGAGGCTGTCGTTTTTTCTGCGGGGGGGCTTCGATCAATGAGTGGGAGCTATAATCCCATTCATTGATCGCTGGGCTATTGGTCGGCGGCGGGAGCGCGCTCGGCCGGCGGTAGTGCGCGCAGCCTATCTGTACGAGAATGTTTGTCCAGATAGGCTTAAGTGGTTAATCCCAGTCACCCAGTGATCAACTGCCAGGTTTGAGAACCCTGCCATTACCAGTGTAAGAATGGCTGCAGTTTACATTTTCCACTGAAAATGAATTGCTGAAATTTGATTGGCTGTTTAATGCTCTGCCAATTTTCCCTGAATTTCTTAACTGTCACAACGTGACCAACTGTACCAAGTTTGGGGACTCTGGCTTTATTAATGTGAGAATGGAAGCCTTTTACATTTTTTCCATTGTGTTGAATGCGCAAAATCTGTTTGTGATTCCGCCCAGGTGTGCAGCCCCCCTGCTTGAGACCCCCGGAACACATCTTCCCAGGTAGTAAATGATCTGTATACCAGGCCTAAACGATTTTAGGAAAAAATTAAATCAAACGATTTCTATCTGAAATTGCAATTTCAATTTATGATTAACTTCAAATCAAGCTTTGTTTCCCCTCTGTGCCCATCTGTCCTTTGTCTCTATTCATCTCCCATCTGTGTCTCTCTCTGTGTACCCTTTGTGTCTCTCTGTGTACCCTTTGTGTCTCTCTGTGTACCCTTTGTGTCTCTCTGTGTACCCTTTGTGTCTCTCTGTGTACCCTTTGTGTCTCTCTGTGCCCCCTTTGGGTCTCTCTGCCCCCTTTGTCTCTCTCTCCCTCTCTCTGTGCCCCCTCTGTGTCTCTGCCCCCCTTTGTCTCTTTGTGCCTCCTCTGTGCCCCTTCTGTGTGTCTCTGTCCCTCAATATGTGGCAGTGCTGGACATACCCTCCAGCATGAATCCGGAGATGCCAGTCTATTCACTTCGCCTCCTGCATGCACGGCGTACTTTGTCATGTGACATACATGAACCAAGAAGTATGCCATGCACAAGAGTGGCCAGACGGCAAGAAAGGATGGACAGCGCTGGACTCGTGCCGGAAGGTATGTCCAATGCTGCGGGAAGATTGAAGCTGCTCCACAAACTTCCCTATGCGGAATTTACACCTTGGTGATCGCAATTTTGGTTTAAATTCGATTTATCGTTCAGGCCTACTGTATACCAAGTTTCGTTGAAATCGGTCAAGATGTTTTTTAGTGACACACACACACACTCACACTCTTTCCCTCTCACACACACTCGCATTCTCTCTCACACACACTCACACCTTCTCTCTCACACACACTCACTCTCTCTCACACACACTCACACACTTACTTCCAAATATACAGTGGTGTGAAAAACTATTTGCCCCCTTCCTGATTTCTTATTCTTTTGCATGTTTGTCACACTTAAATGTTTCTGCTCATCAAAAACCGTTAACTATTAGTCAAAGATAACCTAATTGAACACAAAATGCAGTTTTAAATGATGGTTTTTATTATTTAGTGAGAAAAAAAAACTCCAAATCTACATGGCCCTGTGTAAAAAAATGATTGCCCCCCCTTGTTAAAAAATAACTTAAAGGTGGTTTATTACACCTGAGTTCAATTTCTGTAGTCACCCCAGGCCTGATTTCTGCCACACCTGTTTCAATCAAGAAATCACTTAAATAGGAGCTATCTGACAGAGAAGTAGACCAAAAGCACCTCAAAAGCTAGACATCATGCCAAGATCCAAAGAAATTCAGGAACAAATGAGAACAAAAGTACTGTAATTGAAATCTATCAGTCCGGTAAAGGTTATAAAGCCATTTCTAAAGCTTTGGGACTCCAGCGAACCACAGTGAGAGCCATTATCCACAAATGGCAAACACATGGAACAGTGATGAACCTTCCCAGGAGTGGCCGGCCGACCAAAATTACCCCAAGAGCGCAGAGAAAACTCATCAGAGAGGTCACAAAAGACCCCAGGACAATATCTAAAGAACTGCAGGCCTCACTTGCCTCAATTAAGGTCAGTGTTCACGACTCCACCATAAGAAAGAGACTGGGCAAAAACTGCCTGCATGGAAGATATCCAAGGCGCAAACCACTTTTAAGCAAAAAGAACATTAAGGCTCGTCTCAATTTTGCTAAAAAAAAATCTCAATGATTGCCAAGACTTTGGGGAAAATACCTTGTGGACCGACGAGACAAAAGTTGAACTTTTTGGAAGGTGCGCGTCCCGTTACATCTGGCGTAGAAGTAACACAGCATTTCAGCAGAAGAACATCATACCAACAGTAAAATGTGGTGGTAGTGTGATGGTCTGGGGTTGTCTTGCTGCTTCAGGACCTTGAAGGCATGCTGTGATAGATGGAACCATGAATTCTACTGTCCTGAAGGAGAATGTCCGGCCATCTGTTCGTCAACTCAAGCTGAAGCGATCTTGGGTGCTACAGCAGGACAATGACCCAAAACACACCAGCAAATTCACCTCTGAATGGCTGAAGAAAAACAAAATGAAGACTTTGGAGAGGCCTAGTCAAAGTCCTGACCTGAATCCTATTGAGATGTTGTGGCATGGCCTTAAAAAGGCGGTTCATGCTAGAAAACCCTCAAATAAAGCTGAATTACAACAATTCTGCAAAGATGAGTGGGCCAAAATTCCTCCAGAGCGCTGTAAAAGACTTGTTGCAAGTTATCGCAAATGCTTGATTGCAGTTATTGCTGCTAAGGGTGGCCCAACCAGCTATTAGGTTACATAGTTACATAGTTACATAGTTATTTTGGCTGAAAAAAGACATACGTCCATCGAGTTCAACCAGTACAAAGTACAACTCCAGCCCGTCCCCCACATACCCCTGTTGATCCAGAGGAAGGCGAAAAAAACCCCACCAGGCATGGTCCAATTAGCCCCAAATGGGAAAAATTCCTTCCTGACTCCAGATGGCAATCAGATAAAATCCCTGGATCAACATCATTAGGCATAACCTAGTAATTGTAGCCATGGATGTCTTTCAACGCAGGGAAAGCATCTAAGCCCCCTTCAAATGCAGGTATAGAGTTTGTCATAACGACTTCCTGTGGCAATGCATTCCACATCTTAACCACTCTTACTGTAAAGAACCCTTTCCTAAATAAATGGCTAAAACGTTTTTCCTCCATGCGCAGCTCATGTCCTCTAGTCCTTTGAGAAGGCCTAGGGACAAAAAGCTCATCCGCCAAGCTATTATATTGCCCTCTAATGTATTTATACATGTTAATTAGATCTCCTCTAAGGCGTCTTTTCTCTAGACTAAATAAACCCAGTTTATCTAACCTTTCTTGGTAAGCGAGACCTTCCATCCCACGTATCAATTTTGTAGCTAGTCTCTGCACCTGCTCTAAAACTGCAATATCTTTTTTGTAATGTGGTGCCCAGAACTGAATTCCATATTCCAGATGTGGCCTTACTAGAGTTAAACAGGGGCAATATTATGCTAGCATCTCGAGTTTTTATTTCCCTTTTAATGCATCCCAAAATTTTGTTCGCTTTAGCTGCAGCGGCTTGGCATTGAGTACGATTATTTAACTTGTTGTCGATGAGTACTCCTAAGTCCTTCTCCAAGTTTGATGTTCCCAACTGTATCCCATTTATTTTGTATGGTGCTAGACCATTGGTATGACCAAAATGCATGACTTTACATTTGTCAACATTGAATTTCATCTGCCATGTATGTGCCCATATAGCCATCCTATCCAGATCCTGTTGCAATATGACACTATCTTCCTGAGAGTTGATGATTCTGCACAATTTTGTATCATCTGCAAAAATAGCAACATTGCTCTCTACTGCATCTACTAGGTCATTAATAAATAAATTGAAGAGCACTGGACCCAGTACAGACCCCTGTGGGACCCCACTGCTAACAGTCTCCCATTTTGAGTACGATCCATTGACCACAACTCTTTGTTTTCTGTCCATTAGCCAGTTCCCTATCCATGCACACAAACTCTTCCCCAGTCCTTGCATCCTCAACTTTTGCACCAGACTTCTGTGGGGAACAGTGTCGAAGGCCTTTGCAAAGTCCAAGTATATCACATCTACAGCATTCCCAATATCCATATTAGCATTCACTACCTCATAAAAGCTGAGCATGTTAGTCAAACAGGACCTGTCTTTAGTAAACCCATGTTGATGCTGAGAAATAAGATTATTTTCTACTATGAAGTCATGTATAGTATCTCTTAGTAACCCCTCAAATAGTTTGCATACAACTGATGTTAAGCTTACAGGTCTATAATTTCCTGGATCAGATTTTTTGCCCTTCTTAAATAATGGGAAAACGTGGGCTGTACGCCAATCCACTGGGACTCTGCTAGTTGCAAGAGAGTCACAAAAGATAAGATAAAGGGGCTTAACTATAACTGAACTTAATTCTCTTAGGACCCGAGGATGCATGCCATCCGGGCCAGGTGCCTTGTCTATTTTTAATTTATTTAGTCTTGCCTTTACTTCTTCCTGCGTTAAGTATTTAATATTACAGTTAGAAGATTGAGACTCTTCTGCCTCTGTAATTTGCAACAGTGCTGTTTCCTTTGTGAAGACAGAAGCAAAGAAAGCATTTAATAACTCTGCCTTACCTTGGTCGTCCACCATCGAGTTCCCACCCTCATCCTTTAGGATTCCTATACAGTCAACCTTTCTTTTTTTAGAGTTGATGTACTTGTAGAACTTTTTTGGGTTAGATTTGATATCCCTAGCGATTTTGATTTTCAGCTTCGATCTTTGCCAGCCTAATTTCTTTTTTACAATTTTTATTGCACTCCTTATAATTGCTTAGTGCAGCCTCAGTCCCCTCCTGTTTTAGGACCTTATAGGCATTCTTTTTCCTCTTCATTTTATCCCTAACCTTTCTATTCATCCATAGAGGCCTTTTTTTATTCCTAGACATTTTGTTTCCATATGGGATATACATACTACAATATTGATTGAGAATACGTTTAAAAGCTTGCCATTTCCCTTCAGTGTCGTCCCCTTGTAGTACATTATCCCAGTTCACCAAACTTAGTGCCTGCCTAATTTGATTGAACTTTGCTTTTCTAAAATTCATAGTTTTAGTGGTCCTGCTGGCCTATCAGTCACCAGATCAAATGTTATCATGTTGTGATCACTATTTCCCAAATGTTCTTGAACCTGCACATTTGATACATTATCTGGTCTATTAGAAATGATCAGATCCAGTAACGCATTCCCCCTAGTTGGTTCCGTTACCATTTGAGTCAAGTAATTGTCCTGTAGTGCTGCCAGAAATCTGCTGCTTTTACCAGAATGGGTAGCCTCAATACCCCAGTCAATGTCTGGAAAGTTGAAGTCGCCCATAATTATGACCTCGTTTTTACTTGCAGCTTTTTCAATCTGCTGTAGTAATCGCAGTTCTGCAGCTTCATTAATAAGAGGTGGTCTGTAGCATACCCCAATAAGCAATTGGCAACTTTTATTTCCACCATGAATATTTACCCAAACGGACTCCACATCTTCGCAATCTTCCTCCATCTCATCGTTGAGGACAGCTGTAAAAGAATTCTTAACAAAGAGACAAACCCCTCCACCTTTTTTATCTGTTCTATCCCTCCTAAACTGTGTGAAAAATTTCTTTTTCACACAGGGCCATGTAGTGAAAAATTTCTTTTTCACACAGGGCCATGTAGGTTTTGAGGGTATTTTTCTCACTAAATAATAAAAAACATCATTTAAAACTGCATTTTGTGTTCAATTATGTTATCTTTGACTAATAGTTAACGGTTTTTGATGAGCAGAAACATTTAAGTGTGACAAACATGCTAAAGAATAAGAAATCAGGAAGGGGGCAAATAGTTTTTCACACCACTGTAGGTCTATTATTAAACTTCATTCAATTTTTGTCTGATGCTTTTCTGTAGCTACTAAGACAAGGGAAAGAGGCCCTGCTGTGTTAAGTGTTTTTTTTTTTTTTCTTTCAGAGACACATTTTACTGGTCATATGTGTTCTATTGCATCCTTGACCATTACATATAAAGGGTTCACAGTAATAACCTTAGGTATTTTAAGGATGTAGATTTTTTTTTTTTGGGCAAAATGTTCTCTTAAACTTATGCATAAAATAATTCTAGTCCCCATCACTGCATAAAAAAAAGAATAATTTCTTATTACTGGAATATCCTAGCTGGTTGAAAAATTAAACCTGAAGGTACAGTTTAATAACCCAGTATAAAAAGGTGGCTTATGGAGCAATTCCACATTCCACATTATAAAAAGTCAGGTGTCCTTTTAAGATGGTGCTAAATTTTTTGTCTAAAGGACTTGAGATTTTTTTTTTCATAGTTTTTGTCACAGGAAAGCTGTGAGCGTCCTTGTTCAGCGTAAATGTCACTCTGGTCATAGCTGGCCTTAGCTTCAAGTCAGGACTTGTACTATTTTATCACATTGCCATGGAAACAGGGCTAACTGTCATCTGTACTCAAGCTGCTGATGGTTTTATTTGTAGGTTTTTAGGATTATTAAAACTTAACAAAAATTGATTTTCTTTTTATTAACGGTGGCTTGTGTTTACCAGGGATGTCTTGGCACTAGCAAGCTTTATCCTGTCAAATAACATAAATATACACTTTGAGGGAGTACTGCTCAGATATTTTCTCCCCTCTTTTTTCCTAATAAGGAAGAAATATATTTTTTCTTGTACAGTTTTTTTTCACCTTTTGGTTGTTTCAAATTTGATGTATTGTCCTGAGCAATTGAGCACTCTGAGTGAATTTTAGTTTACAAATCATTTTCCATTTCCTTTGTTTACAGCAAGACAAAATGCCTCACAAAATCAGTTAACCAGACTTTAACATAAAAGATATCTGTCAGAACATGAAATGTTACATCAGCATGGCAAATTGTTGAGGTTCCTCAATGTATTTGTCATGTGCTCTAAAGCCTGGAAAAATGCTTCATTGCACTAAGTTCTGAAAGTATATATTTTCATCTGTGTAAAGGAAACTATTACCTTTTTTTTCCTGGTTATAAATAATACTGAGTAAAAACTTATTTACATCAACTTTATCTAATGGCCTGTATGAGTGCTTTTATGCAAAATAGCCAGGAGACTAGAATTAACGTTTCACGTTGGTTGCACATTAGTCCATCACATTTCAAAATGTTGAGTGGGCAGTGCTGTTACAATGACACATTGAGGAGAATGTGCCTTTCGCTGGGAAAAAAAAATTTAAGCATTCGTAATAAATAATCAGATTAAATATTTTATATGCTTTCATTTGTATTAATTCCTCGTTTGCTTGCTGTTTTAAAGATAAAACACTGATGTGTAAGGTCTTTGTTAAAATTACTTAATTTCCCTTGAAATTTCCTGTCATAAATTTTTGTTTGTGAATTAAAATGTATTACTGGATATTATGATTTTTTTTTTTTTTAATGTTGCGTTTTCGGGAAGGTAAGTAGCATCTCTAGTGCTTATTAAGATTTGCAGAGTAAGTTATTTTATGCAAATCTGCAGTAAACAAATCCTGTAGCTAGGTAACGTCCTCCCTCGCTCAGCGCTGATATTCTCTTTGGGGATCACAGTTATTATAGCTTTATTCGAGGGGTCCGAAAAAGTTGTTTTATCTAATGTTCCATTGACCATTGTACAAAAAGGGTCTGCTAATACTGCCGCAAACTTTTTATAGAATTCGCCCGTATAACCATCTAAGCCCGGGCTTTTATTGTTTATTAGTTTTGGGGCTACTTCTAAAAATTCTTCTTTTTTAATTGGTTCCCCCAATTCCTCCTGATCTTCTTTAGTCAAAATTGGTAGAGTTACTTTATCCAGAAATGCCAATGGCTTAAATTTATCATTACTTACTTCCAAATTATATAAATTCCTATAGTATGCCAAAAAAGCTTTACTTATTTCCTCGGTATCATAGACCATTTTTTTATCCATATTATAGATTTTTTCAATACATTTTTTTGCTTTCCCTTTCTTTAATCTATCCGCCATTACCTTCCCTGATTTATTTAAAAATAAGGCATTGCTTCGGCATAAGTTTTCGTAATTTTTCTTACATTTCGCATTTAGTAAATTATTTAATTCCTGTTTAGTTTGTTCAATCTCGTCTTTCAACAAAGCAGATGGTTCGGTTTTATGTTTATCCTCCAAGTTCTGTAAAAGACTAATCAATGTATCAATGGCTAACGTCTCTTTTCTTTTTTTAATTGCACTGTGCTTTATAAATTCGCCTCGTATAACACATTTCATAGTCTCCCATATAGTCTGCCCTGATATATTGGGGGATTGGTTGGTGTCTAGGAAGTCTGTGATAGCTAAATTAATTTTCTGCGCCAGATCTGTATCCTTTAATAGGTCTGAGTCCAGTATCCAGATTCTCTCTGGTTGTCTTGCGGGTCCCCATTTCATTGTTAAGATAACTGGTGCATGGTCAGATATGGTAAAATTGCCTATTTTAACCTCTATAACTTCCTTCACATAATGTTGTTGTAACAGAAAGAGGTCTATTCTAGAATAGGTATCATGTGGGATTGAATAGAATGTATAATCCTTTACCCCTAAGTTTGTGATTCGCCAAATATCAATAAGTTTATTAGCCCTTAATATATTATGCAGTTTTCAGCGCTGATATTCTGTGCTGACTGAGGGGGCGCGGGTAGTGAAGGGCAGTCAGTCATGTGGGCGGTCATGTGATGACGCCCACATGACCTATTACAGTGTATACGGAGCTACGATGTGCCGCTCCCAGAGCTGAAAGCCTGCGCAGCCGCAGTATTGGGTATGCGAACTGCGCAGGCACTGGCAGAGGACTTTTAAAGCGGCGATTCTTAGCAGTGTGAGCTAAGGCGACCCTGGGCCGGGTCGGGGCTGCTAATGATAAGTGGATTATGCTAATGGGGCATCTGTAAACAGCAAGGGGGCCAGTGATCGTCTGCCCTGAGGTCTGATATTCACCTAAGGTAATTAACTTTTTTTCTATGACTCGGCTCGTAAGTCCTTTAAAGTGACTCTGTAACAAAAATTACAACGTTTTTTCTACCATCCTACAAGTTCCTAAACCTATTCTAATCTGTTCTGGCTCACTGCAGCACTTTGTACTATTACGGTCTCTGTAATAAATCAATGTATCTTTCCCTTGTCAGACTTGTCGGCCTGTGTCTGGAAGGCTGCCAACTCTTCCATGCTGGTCTGTTCCTCTATGCACACTCCAGTGTGTGTTTTATTTACATAAGCCAGCAGCTTCTCTGCTATCTTATCAGTGATAGAAGAGAGCTGGATAAAAATCCTCCTCTGTTAGGCTGTGAAAGTAGCTGGCTGACACATACTGAGGAATTACAAACACAGGCACATGCAGAGCTGTCTGCAAGAAGCCTGTAATGTTCAGTGCATGAGAGAAGAAGGGGACAGAAGGTAAACACACAAATGATCTTTTGAGATTCAAAAGGAAAGCTGTATACCGCCTGCTTGTGTATGGATGTATTTTCTATGTGTGGACATATTGTACATCAATCTACTTCCTGTTTTGGTGGCCATTTTGTTTGTTTATAAACAAACTTTTTAAAACTGTTTTTGACTACTTTTAATGCGGCGGGAGCGGCAAAATTGTGACAGAGGGTAATAGGAGATGTCCCCTAACACACTGGTATGTTTACGTTTGTGCGATTTTAACAATACAGATTCTCTTTAAGGACCAGACCCTTTTTTTCCATTCAGACCACTGCAGCTTTCACGGTTTATTGCTCGCTCATACAACCTACCACCTAAATGAATTTTGGCTCCTTTTCTTGTCACTAATAAAGCTTTCTTTTGGTGCGATTTGATTGCTGCTGCGATTTTTACTTTTTATTATATTCATCAAAAAAGACATGAATTTTGTCAAAAAAATGATTTTTTTAACTTTCTGTGCTGACATTTTTCAAATAAAGTAAAATTTCTGTTTACATGCAGCACGAAAAATGTGGACAAACATGTTTTTTATAAAAAAAAAAAAAACATTCAGCCTATATTGATTGGTTTGGGTAAAAGTTATAGCGTTTACAAACTATGGTGCAAAAAGTGATTTTTCCCATTTTGAAGCATCCATGACTTTTCTGATCACCTGTCATGTTTCATGAGGGGCTAGAATTCCAGGATAGTATAAATACCCCCCAAATGACCCCATTTTGGAAAGAAGACATCCCAAAGTATTCACTGGGAGGCATGGTGAGTTCATAGAAGATTTTATTTTTTGTCACAAGTTAGCGGAACATGACACTTTGTGACAAAAAAGAAACAAAAAAAAGTTTCCATTTCTGCTAACTTGCGACAAAAAAAAAAAAAAAAGAAAAAAAAGAAATCTGCCACGGACTCACTATGCTCCTCTCTGAATACCTTGAAGTGTCTACTTTCCAAAATGGGGTAATTTGTGGGGTGTGTTTACTGTCCTGGCATTTTGGGGGGTGCCTAATTGTAAGCACCCCTGTAAAGCCTAAAGGTGCTCATTGGCCTTTGGGCCCCTTAGCGCAGTTAGGCTGCAAAAAAGTGCCACACATGGTATTGCCGTACTCAGGATAAGTAGTATAATGTGTTTTGGGGTGTATTTTTACACATACCCTTGCTGGGTGGGAGAAATATCTCTGTAAATGACAAATGTTTGATTTTTTTCTCCCACTCAGCATGGGTATGTGTAAAAATACACCCCATAACACATTATACTACTTCTCCTGAGTACGGCGATTATACATGTGTGGCACTTTTTTGCACCCTAACTGCGCTAAGGGGCCCAAAGTCCAATGAGTACCTTTAGGATTTCACAGGTCATTTTGCGACATTTGGTTTCAAGACTACTCCTCACGGTTTAGGGCCCCTAAAATGCCAGAGCAGTATAGGAACCCCACTTATGACCCCATTTTAGAAAGAAGACATCCCAAGGTATTCTGTTAGGAGTATGGTGATTTTTTTTTTTAGCGGAAATTGATTTTAATTTTTTTTCACAAAGTGTCATTTTCTGCTAACTTGTGACAAAAAGTAAAATCTTCTATGAACTCACCATACTCCTAACGGGAATACTTTTGCGTGTCTTCTTTCTAAAATGGGGTCATTTGTGGGGTTCCTATACTGCCCTTGCATTTGAGGGGCCCTAAACCGTGTATTTTTACACATACCCATGCTGGGTGGGAGAAATATCTCTGTAAATGACAATTGTTAGATTTTTTTTTTTTTTACACACAATTGTCCATTTACAGAGAGACTTCTCCCACCCAGCATGGGTATGTGTAAAAATACACCCCAAAACACATTATACTACTTCTCCTGAGTACGGCGGTACCACATGTGTGATACTTTTTTGCAGCCTAGGTGCGCTAAGGGGCCCAACGTCCTATTCACAGGTCATTTCGAGACATTTGTTTTCTAGACTACTCCTCACGGTTTAGGGCCCCTAAAATGCCAGGGCAGTATAGAAACCCCACAAGTGACCCCATTTTAGAAAGAAGACACTCCAAGGTATTCCGTTAGGTGTATGGCGAGTTCATAGATTTTATTTTTTGTCACAAGTTAGTGAAAAATGACACTTCGTGAAAAAAAAAAATCAATTTCCGCTAACTTTCGACAAAAAATAAAATCTTCTATGAACTCGTCCTACACCTAACAGAATACCTTGGGGTGTCTTTTTTAAAATGGGGTCACTTGTGGGGTTCCTATACCGCCCTGGCATTTTTTTTCGGGCCCAAAACCGTGAGTAGTCTGGAAACCTAATGTCTCAAAATGACTGTTCAGGGGTTATAAGCATTTGCAAATTTTGATGACAGGTGGCCTATGAGGGGGCGAATTTTGTGGAACCGGTCATAAGCAGGATGGCCTTTTAGATGACAGGTTGTATTGGGCTTGATCTGATGGATAGGAGTGCTAGGGGGGTGACAGGAGGTGATTGATGGGTGTCTCAGGGGGTGGTTAGAGGGGAAAATAGATGCAATCAATGCACTGGGGAGGTGATCGGAAGGGGGTCTGAGGGGGATCTGAGGATTTGGCCGAGTGATCAGGAGCCCACACGGGGCAAATTAGGGCCTGATCTGATGGGTAGGTGTGCTAGGGGGTGACAGGAGGTGATTGATGGGTGTCTCAAGGTGTGATGAGAGGCGTGAATAGATGCAAGCAATGCACTGGCGAGGTGATCAAGGCTGGGGTCTGAGGGCGTTCTGAGGGTGTTGGCGGGTGATTGAGTGCCCTAGGGACAGATAGGAGTCTAATCTGATGGGTAGCAGTGACAGGGGGTGATTGATGGGTAATTAGTGGGTGTTTAGGGTAGAGAACAGATGTAAACAATGCACTTGGGAGGTGATCTGACGTCGGATCTGCGGGCGATCTATTGGTGTGGGCGATCAGATTGCCCGCAAGGGGCAGGTTAGGGGCTGATTGATGGGTGGCAGTGACAGGGGGTGATTTATGGGTGATTGACAGGTGATCAGTGGGTTATTACAGGGAAGAAAAGATGTAAATAATGCACTGGCGAATTGATAAGGGGGGGTCTTAGGGCAATCTGAGCGTGTAGGCGGGTGATTGGGTGCCCGCAAGGGGCAGATTAGGGTCTGATCTGATAGGTAACAGTAACAGGTGGTGATAGGGGGTGATTGATGGGTAATTAGTGAGTGTTAAGGGTAGAGAACAGATGTAAACAATGCACTTGGGAGGTGATCTGACGTCGGATCTGCGGGCGATCTATTAGTGTGTGTGGGTGATCAGATTGCCCGCAAGGGGCAGGTTAGGGGCTGATTGATGGGTGGCAGTGACAGGGGGTGATTGATGGGTGATTGACAGGTGATCAGGGGGATCGCCTGTCAATCACCCATCCTGTAGGATGTTAACCATTTAAGGCCGACACTAATTGAAATATAGTACCAATGGTCTCTGGTCCTTGAGGGGGCAGAGACCGCTGGTACTTAAGTGGTTAAAGGGAACCTTAACTGAGAGTGATATGGATGTTTCCTGTTGAACAATACCAGTTGCCTGGCAGTCCAGCTGATCTCTGTGGCTGCAATAGTGGCTGAATCACACCCTGAAACAAGCATGCAGCTAATCCAGTCTGACTTCAGTCAGAGCACCTAATCTGCATGCTTGTTCAGGGGCTGTGACTAAAAGTATTAGAGACACAGGATCAGCAGGCGATTCAGGCAACTGGTATTATTTTAAAAGGAAAAATCCATATCCTTCTCAGTTTAGGTTCCCTTTAAAGTGGACCCAAATTGAAAATACAAGATTTTAGAAATACAATCTATTTTCTAACTTATAATAATAAATAGCAGCCTTTTTTTCAGCTGCAAAGGGGTGCTAAAAGTATCACTAGCATACAAGTTGTGATTGTGCTCCCCTTGAAAGTGTGCGAGAGATCCAGGAATCCCATACCTTCTGAAAATGCAGTGTCTTATCATTTATTATGGCATTAATCCATTCGCACAGAAGGATCTGATTAATTATGTTGATTACTTTGGTGTAGGACAGATAAGGGAAATACCAGCTAGATGCTATATGGGACTTAACCAGTGTAACCATAAATGGAATAAGTTTATATTGGGCAAATGGAACCAAACCTGGTTCTGGACCTAACAAGAGGAATCTAGGGTCAAGTGGTATATGACGTTGGAGAATGGAATTCAGAAGTAATTGAATCTTATTCCAGAGGCGAGTAGCCGTAGGACATAAGAACAACATATGACACATTGTTCCTGGTACCCTGCACCCCCTAAAGCATAGCAGATCTCTGGTACTATCTATTTTGTTTGTTCAATATGGTACAAAATATACATGAGGTATTAACCTGATAGACACTTTCATATTGGTTGACTGCATACTTCCCTTTCAAAGAGTTTCTAAGCATTGAGCCCATTAGTCATTTGTGGATCTCATGTCAGTTTCCCAAGTTTTGTGGTAGTGATGAATAAAATCGGGATGGACTATTGAAAACCAAATAGAAAATAGAAAGGACTCCCTTTTGCATAGGGTTATTCAGGCATGTACTCTCGACTTAACGAGTATCAACAAGAAATGGTTGATTTGGCATGCTCTAAGCCATTCATTATGAAGAGATGCCGTCAGTTCTAAAAATTAAACCCAGGTTGGTATTGTCCCACGTACCAGGAAGGACCAAAGATTAGTGTAGCCTTTAGAGGTCCACCAGGTAAAGTTAGGAGTGTGTAGCCCTTCAGTGAAGTCGGGGTTTTGAAGGAGTTCTATTATGGGAGAAAGTTGGGATTGGAGAGGGCCTGAGAAGCCGTTCATTTGACCTTGCTTCATAGTATAGTATGTAGTAATACTTTTGCCCTTGAGGGTAGTCAGGACATCAGAACACGACCACAGTATACCCTTCCAGGTCAATGGGTGGATAATTAGGTTTTCGAGATATACAGTACATAGCTTCCGACTTATTGTAATTTAGCCGAAGGCCAGAAAGGCCTTGGAAGAACTTAAATGCCTCCATAAGCTTAGGTAGCAAAACATGAGGATTCGTAAGGGTCATATTGATGTCGTCGACGAAGAGGCTCACTTTGAACCCTTCGCCTTCAACCATGTACCCCTGGATACTTTTAATTAACCGTAGGTGAGATGCTAAGGGCTCTATGACCTAGCAAAAATGGCTGTGGACAGGGTGCAGCCCTGTCTCGTCCCTCTACAAATCTTAATGGGGTATTTCGAGAGCCAGGTGTAACGATCGGTGTCAGCACGCAGAGAGAATCTGATTATTGGTGATCTGCAGTATCACCAAGAATGCAGATATATATACCTGATTATGGATGATCTGCAGAATCACCAATAATACAGATATAGTACTAACCTCTGGACACCTGTATATAATCGTGAGTGTTTGGTGTAACAGTATGACTTTGAGTAACGCACCTGATGAGCAGGTGATCTTAGGCAGTATGGGCAATACTGCTATCAGAGAGCACAGAAACCTTCCAGCAGCCTGAGACTCTCCAAGGGGTGGAGTCAGGCTGAAGGTAGGAAGGACCAGAGAGTGAGTGACACCTGAAGGTGGATGTCACTGACAGATCTGGAGACTATCTCTTAAGGGGAGAGATGGCTCTCGAGGTCGGGCAAGCCAGGTCGGCAACACACGGACAGACAAAGTACAAAGACAGAAAACTGATTCGGTATCCAAGGCAGGCAGGGTTTGGCAACGGAATATCAGATATGCGTGGTACCGAATCAGAGAGCAGAGGAATAGTCAGGAAAGCAATAGGTCATAACGGATATCAAACAATGCCTAGTCTCGGGTGTGAGGTCCGTGGTCTCTACACCCTGGAACTAGTCTGATGTATAACAGAATGATAACACAAGTTCCCTAGTCTTGGGTGTGAGGTCCGTGGTCTCTACACCCTAGAACTAGTCTAAAGTATAACAAAATAACAATAGAAGTAATCTGGCTCAGTGTGAATTCCCAGGTCCTCCTGGTTCAAATACATTGTTGGATCTGACTAAGGTCTGAGTGCTTCCACGTAGTGTTCGCAACGGCAGACAACTTGTGAGTGGCTAGCAGTAACTTGTGAGTGGCTGCATGCAAACCGCCGCGCTGGACGCGGAACCAGCCGCCTCGCTGTCCATACATGCGGCGGCTTTTCCGCGTTCCTTCAGACAGGGCTGTGGAGTCGGTCCAAAAATCCACCGACTCCTCAGTTTAGGATTCCACCGACTCCGACTCCTCGACTCCGACTCCTCTAATTTGCATATTACAATTTTTTTGCTTAAAAGTATGTAACATGAAATTCGTCTCTTAACTGCCAAAGCTTAGGAATTTTACAAGACAACTGAAGTGAGAAGGATATGTAGACTACTATATTTATTCCCTTTAGACTAAAACTAGTCCTTGGTAAGAGTACTTGTAAAAGGTACAAACCGGAACAAAGAACATCTATCAGGACCTAGGCAATGTAAGTGTGGGTACATGTAAAAATGATGTGCAGGTACTCTGCAGGGGAATGAGGAGATTGTAAACAGACAAAACCTCTGTGTTCAATGTGCACAGCATTCTCAGTGGATTCCCTGCAGCTCTGTGGGGAGTGCATATGTAGAGTATAGTACTACTGTGTAACAAAGTAAACCTGAGACAGATGAAATTAAATCAGCATCAATGCAGAATTATTTCCATCTCATTGACCATCTCTATTAGTGACACAGCTACACATAAGGCTTTATTCTTACAGCATAGATGTTATTTAGTATATATAAGAGATTCCTGTGTACACATCATATATACAGTCACACAAACAGATATGTACCTTAAAAATACGGTGACTGCTTTATTGAAGCAGCACAAGTAACTCATTTTGATTGGTTTATTTCATCTTTGTGGACTAAGCACAGCTATTACTGTATATATACTGTATATATACATTATTTTTAATGACTATTATCTGAGAAATAGAACATTTTATCATATTTTCTATTTTAATTACAGTTACAAATTCATTCGGAGTCGGAGTCGGTGCATTTTTTTTCCCGACTCCGACTCCAGGCACCCAAAATTGCCCGACTGCACGACTCCGACTCCACGACTCCGACTCCACAGCCCTGCCTTCAGATTACCAGACGCACACTTCCGCGTGCAAACCGCCGCACTGGACGCGGAATCAGCCGTCTTGCTGTCAGCACACGCGGCGGCTTTTACGCGTTCTCTCACACCAGGTAATTTTAAGGTTGCTTGCGGACTAGAATAGATTTGGGACAACCAATTTAGAAGAGGACCTGAGATCCCTAAGTGTGCAAGAACATCGAATGTATATTGCCAAGATATAATATCGAAAGCCTTTTCTATATTTAAGGTAAGGGTCATTAACCTCCCTGCCGTTATAAAAAATTGCTGCGCACGGCAGGGAGGGTGTTTTTTTGGCATTATTTTTTTTTTTTTTTTTAGCATGTAGCTAGCCTAGCGCTAGCTACATGCTTCCCCCCTCCCTGCGGCGTCCCCCCGAATGCGCCGATCGCCGCCGGCGCATATACCCATCCGGAAATCCCGTTCTGAACGGGATTTCCAGGAGGGCGTCCCCCGTCATCGACGTCGTGACGTCAGAGGGAGTCCCGAACCACCCCTCGACGCTGCCTGGCACTGATTGGCCAGGCAGCGCACGGGTCTCGGGGGGGCACCCTCTGATGCGACGAGTTGCGGCGAATCGGCGCGGAGCGGCGGCGATCATAAGTTACACGCAGCTAGCAAAGTGCTAGCTGCGTGTAACAAAAAAAAAATTATGCAAATCGGCCCAGCAGGGCCTGAGGAATCCTCCGCGGCAGGTTACCCCGAGCTGAGCTCGGGATAACCGGCAGGGAGGTTAAAGGGCTTTTAGTTCTAGTGGCCTGGGATATTAAAGCAATGTTTTTTTCTACTTTCTTACGTTTATTCTATGGGCTAGCACTGCTGTGAATAGTTTGTAGTCTATATTGAGAGGTGATATAGGCCTATAATTTGTAGGCTGTAGGTGATCTCTATTGGGCTTGAGGATAAGGGTAATGTGTGCATCTAGGAATTCAGTTTGAGAGAGGTCATGATAACAGAGGTGTTTGAGGAAGTCAACTAGATGTGAGACTAGAAGTTCTTAAAACTTTTTATAGTAGTGGGCAGTGAGGCTGTCTGTTGTCATGTTTGTTACCATGTTGCTCTCTCCAGGCATCAACAAGGAAGTTGTTTTCCATAGCCACACAGAGGGCCATATCCTATTGCTGAACTCGCCAGCGCTAAGCACTGGCAATTTTTTAATTTAGGCGATGGGAGCATTGCCTTATTCTATTTAACGTAAGACCCCCTCCCCGGGCGGAAAATAACTAGTTTGGGCAATAAAATCGCCCAGCGAGTTCTTTACACGCTATGCAATTGCCATTTTCATGTCTCCAGGAAGTTATGCTTTCCGGCAGACATGAGTGTTAACTTAGACCTGTAAAGAGCAGGTCTGAACATGCTAATGCACTTCATCGTCGCTGCATCTGAAGGTCTCCTAAGGAGACCCCAAGAGCTCCCCTTCGGGCCGCTGCACATCTGAAGCCCCCCACTTAGCTGCACCGGGCACCCCTGTCAATATACATACCGCTGCTAATCACCCGCCGTCTCTCGCCGCAAGTTTCCAATAGCGTAATTACAGTATACCAGTCACTGTAATTTCTGTGAATTGGAGTCCCGGCAAAGCATCTTTGAAGCTCCTGCCGGGGCTCCCCATTGGTCTACTGTCTGAACCAATGAAATAGGGATTAGCGACGGTATGTATATTTAGAGGGGTCCCCGGCGCATCTACGTAGGAGGAGTTCTGAGGGTCTCGTTATTAAAGGAGACCCCCAGATGCAGCGGCGGAAGATGGCGGCGATGTTCAGTGGGTGTGTGTGCGCATGTGGGGGGAGTGAGGCTGTGGTGCTGAAAAAACAACACCACAGGGTAAAGCCTCGCTCCCCATCTCCCAGTAAAAAGGAGCATCACTCAGGGTTTCACCTGAGTAATGCTCATTAACGATCGGCTATCGTGCAAAGGAAACCGGCAATAGGATTTGCCAGTAATCTTCATGCGATGGCAAGGTGATAAGTAGAAAACTGTACATGCAATCCTCAGTGCTGATGTGTCTCCCACTCCTGCTGCTACAGCCTGCAGTCACCCAGTGCTCAATGGGTATATAGTGTCCACCACCGGTTATATTCGCTGATCAGCGAATATAACAGGTGGTGGACACTATATACCCATTGAGCACTGGGTGACTGCAGGCTGTAGCAGCAGGAGTGGGTGACACCTCAGCGCTGAGGATTGCATGTACAGTTTTCTACTGTTACATTTGTGGAGTGGAGTTAACCTCTGGCAGCTAATTTCTAACATGTGTGGAGCGCTTGATAACCCTTTGCAAGGTGATAAGTAGCTTGCATCTGCAAGCTACTTATCATCTGGAATAGGATATGCCCAGAGTTTCTTCCGTTGTGCTTTAATAAGTTTATCAGGAAATGGGAGGACCTTGTCTAGCTGTTCATTCAGCGTGAGATTAAAGTCACCGCACCACATAAATAAAGTATTAGGCCCCACAGAGATTTGCTTTTGAATGAGCTGGAAGATCTGAAATGTTTTCTCTGGAAGGGCGTATGAGGAAATGAGCTGTACAGACCAGGAGAACAACTTGCCATGAATGGCGACGAAACGCCCATGATCATCTAAGGGAATTTATTTCTAATGGGTAAGGATTTGTGGATGAGAATTAGGACACCTCTGTTTCTTAGGGGCATTGGAGAAAAAGGATGGGATATACAGTGGCTTGCAAAAGTATTCGACCCCCTTGAAGTTTTCCACACTTTGTCACATTACTGCCCCAAACATAAATCAATTTTATTGGAATTTCACATGAAAGACCAATACAAAGTGGTGTACACGTGAGAAGTGGAATGAAAATCATACATGATTCCAAAAATATTTTACAAATTAACTGCAAAGTGGTGTGTGCATAATTATTCAGCCCCCTTTGGTCTGAGTGCAGCCAGTTGCCCATAGACATTGCCTGATGAGTGATAATGACTAAATAGCGTGCACCTGTGTGTAATGTAATGTCAGTACAAATACAGCTGCTCTGTGACGGCCTCAGAGGTTGTCTAAGAGAATATTGGGGAGCAGCAACACCATGAAGTTCAAAGAACACACCAGAGAGGTCAGGGATAAGGTTATTGAGAAATTTAAAGCAGGCTTAGGCCCCGTTCACACTTGTGTTTCTTGACAAACGGATCGGATGGCCGGACCGGATCCGGATCGGAACCGTACGGTTCCGATCCGGTCCGAATCCGCTCCGTTTGCACGTGTATTCCGTCCGGTATGAATACGGCTGCCATGCGGATTCCGTCTTTTTAAAGTGATAACACACTATATAAATTCCAGGGGTCTGGGAGGTCAGCAGAAGCGCTGGGGTCATTGTTGGAGAGAGCTTGACGTGTGCAGATCATCCTTGTATACAGAGACTGCAGTTTAGACCATGGATCCAGTGGTTTTGTACACTTTTTACCTGGGAATACTCTCCTTTTTGGTGTTCACCTATTATTATGTGGGGAGAAGGCGTGCTCCTCGCAGGAGATGGTGGGTGCATCCACAACTAGCCAGGAGGCAGAGGAAGGGAGAGTTCCAGACCCTCTACCGGGACCTGAGACTACACCCAGAGAAGTTCTGTAGCTATACCCGGATGTCCATACCCCTGTAAGTATCCAGACCTAAACACACCATCCCTAAACACCCCACAACACCTCACCCCTGTATACCTAGCTAACAACCCTCCCTCACCCCCACACCCCTGTATACCTAGCTAAACACACCAGCCCCACCCTCCACAAAACACAACCCCTAAACACACCTCCCCCATCCTCCACCCAACACCTTGTCCCATAGCAAACTTTACAGCTTCTTCCTTTCCATCTCCGTCAGCTTTGATACCCTCTTGGAGATGGTGAAGGATGACCTATGGAAGAAGGATACCACGTTCAGGAGAGCAGTCACACCACAAGAACAACTACTGATCACGCTGAGGTATGTAAAAAACACATTTTTTTTTTATTCGAAAAAAAAACTTTCCAACATGGAAGACAAAATATAAATAACATTTGTATGACATTTGCACTCTTGTGACCCAGGTATAGTGTCTTTGGGGGAGACCAGGCCCTAATGTAAGTAATTTAACCACTTGCACGCGATCCTCTGAACCTTGGATGAAGGAGACAGGGCAGGAAAAGGCTTGGCTCTTCCAAGTCCAGGTCTCCTTCGTCCAAGGTTCCAAGGGTCATGTGCAAGGGTGAGGAACAACCACAACAAACGACGGAGGTGCAGGTCCTAAAAACTTGTGCAGAGGTGCAGGTCCTAAAAACTTGTGCAGAGGTGCAGGTCCTAACAACTTGTGCAGAGGTGCAGGTCCTAAAAACTTGTGCAGAGGTGCAGGTCCTAAAAACTTGTGCAGAGGTGCAGGTCCTAACAACTTGTGCAGAGGTGCAGGTCCTAAAAACTTGTGCAGAGGTGCAGGTCCTAAAAACTTGTGCAGAGGTGCAGGTCCTAAAAACTTGTGCAGAGGTGCAGGACCTAACTTGTGCAGATGTGCAGGACCTAACTTGTGCAGAGGTGCAGGGCATAGCTTGTGCAGAGGTGCAGGGCATAGCTGCCCTAAAGGCACTCTTGTGACCCAGGTATAGTGTCTTTGGGGGGACACCAGGCCCTACATTTAAGTACTTTACAAACCTAACCACTTGCACGCGGTCCTCTAAACCTTGGATAAAGGAGACAGGGCCGGAAAAGGCTTGCCTCATCCATGTCCAGGTCTCCTTCGTCCAAGGTTCCAAGGGTCACGTGCAAGGGTGAGGAACAACTAGAGAGTGGGGAACAAGAACAACAAACGGCAGAGGTGCAGGGCATAGCTTGTGCAGAGGTGCAGGGCATAGCTGCCCGAAAGGCACTCTTGTGACCCAGGAATAGTGTCTTTGGGGGACACCAAGCCCTAAATTTAAGTACTTTAAAAACCTAACCACTTGCACGCGGTCCTCTGAACCTTGGATGAAGGAGACAGGGCCGGAAAAGGCTTGCCTCTTCCATGTCCAGGTCTCCTTCGTCCAAGGTTCCAAGGGTCACGTGCAAGGGTGAGGAACAACTAGAGAGTGCGGAACAACAACAAACGGCAGAGGTGCAGGGCATAGCTGCCCAAGGTGTCTTTCGGAGACACCAGGCCCTAAGTTTAAAGCACTTTAAAAACCTAAGTACTTGGACATGGTCATCAGAACCCCTCTGAACCTTGGTTGATTGAGACGGGGCAGGGAAAAGTTTTGGCAAAAGTCCCTGTGCTGGTCTCCTTCCTCCAAAGTTCAGAGGGATTCAGAGGACCATGTCCAGGAACAAGAGGAAATTAGGTCAAATGTTAGGGTCTACAGCACTTGTTGGGAACATGGGAAGTGCTGCCTGGAACTCGGGACTGTCTTTTGTGCTTATAGCATCGAGCATACTTGAATGGCATGTCATCATGTTGTTGCTTGGCACCTTTTCTAAGAACGGCAAGAGAGACATGACTGTGTGGAATGACCGGTGTGCCTGCAGTTTCAAGAGTTCACTACTTTGCTGATGCATCTGCTGCATCATCTGCTGCAGCTGTGCCACCGCTTGGTGATATTCCACACGCAGCTGGT
The DNA here is from genome assembly GCF_040937935.1 of Hyperolius riggenbachi. Classification (NCBI taxonomy): domain Eukaryota; kingdom Metazoa; phylum Chordata; class Amphibia; order Anura; family Hyperoliidae; genus Hyperolius; species Hyperolius riggenbachi. Next base: position 163,549,835 of record NC_090650.1, read on the forward strand.
CAAACTGTGCCCGGTGCACTTCGTGCATCAATTTAATTTCTTCCCGGTAGTGTGCATGCACCAATTGTAGCTCACTTTAAAGTGAGTCGATGTGTCTCTTAAACTGTTCTATTAAATGTCCCCTGTCCCCATCCTGCAGCTGCCTGGTGATTAGTGCCTCGTGGCTCTGTACAATGCCGAGAAGTCCTGAGACAGCACCGGACATCTCAGCTTCGGTCTCCCTTCTGATTGGAGGGTGGACAGGGGCCAGTCGACGCCTCAGTGGGGGGTTAGCTTCATCACCCCGGCCTCTGCCTTGCGTAGGGGTTGCCCTGCGTGGCGGTTGTGCCCGAATGTCCTCTGCCGTTTGTTGTTGTTCTTCTTGGGTCGTAGGAGCTTGAGGAGCTTCATCACTAGGAGCTGGGGCACTAGCTCCTGCCACCTCATCTTCCATGTCTTCCCCCAACTCCAGGTCAGTCGGGTCCACGTCTTCCACATAACTTAATGACTGCCGACTCCTCCTCCTTCTCTCTGGGACAAATGTGGCATCCCTCGTCTCATCATAGTCCTCGCTGGTGTACTGTGCCTCTGCCTCCTCTTGTTCCTCAAAATTGTCTTGAGTCCTGTCGATGATAAAAACGATATATTGGTTTGCCAAACAACATCACATACAATGTGGCCTAAATTCACAGAGCTTTGTCATACATTTATCAAACACTTTATCAAACGAGATTAGGTAAATTAGCAAACGTTTGAGAAAGTGTTTGATAAATGTTTGATAAAGCCCTGTGAATTGAGGCCTGTTTTGTCAATACATAATCAAAGTCATGGTAGTTGTCTGTCATCGTCATATACAATGCCTTCTCAGTTCTTGGTCACAATAGTGGTACTTTATCGGTTCCACGCTTGCATTTAGGAACGTCAATTGTTGGGCGAATTGGTATACTTTTTTTTTTTTTTTTGGACCCACTGCCACTTCTTTCTTCCTCTGCTTTGCGCCGCAGAAATTTGACATAGGCGTCCCGAATACTGCGCCAGCGTGTCTTGTACTTTTCACCTGCAAAGACATAAAAAATTGATTTTGATTATTTCTCTTGTAGGTACATCTCAACTGGACAAACTTATGCATCACTACATGTCACTTTTCGCATTGGGAAGAGCACAGTGTCAGGCATCGTTGTGAGGACCTCAAGGATCATTTGGCGAAGACTGAGGTCCACATATATGCCAGTGCCAGACACCCAGAAATGGCAGGAGATCGCACTGGGTCCAGAAGCGCTGGGCGATTTCCAAATTGTGTTGGTGCGCTGGACGGCAAACACATTCGGATTCAGAAACCCGTGTGGAGTGGCAGCCATTATTTTAATAAAAAAAATACTTTAGCATTGTGCTAATGGCAGTGGCCGATGCGGACTACAACTTTGTCTATGTGGATGTGGGGTCGTACGGAAGTTCCAATGACTCTGGAATCTTCCAGCGTACGGCCCTTTGCTAGCGGATGGAGCAAGGCAGACTGCATCTCCCTGGTGACAGACCCTGGCCTGGGACAAGGGCACCGGCCTACCCCTATGTGTTTGTGGGGGACGAGGCCTTCGCCTTGTCCAACCATGTGATGCGGCCGTACCCAGACAGGGGCCTTGATGCCAGGCAGCTCCACTTCAGCGCTCGTTTGAGCCGAGCTCGGAGAATGGTGGAATGCACATTTGGGATCCTGGTGTCAAAGTGGAGGGTGTTCCACACGCCGATGCTGTTGAAGCCGTCCAACGCAGTCGACGTGGTGAAGGCAGCGTGCATCCTCCACAACTTTGTGCGCCAGGTGGAAAATGACACTCCGGAACCCCCAAATGTGCTTCCACCACTGCCGTTGAGGAGGTATGCCACCAGGCCAAGGGCAGTGTCCCTTCGCAACAGGGACCTACTGAAAAACTATTTCTATACCTTGCCAGGACGACCCTGAATATTGTTTTGTTTTTACTGTAGTTTGTTAGTTTTTACCATTTGTTAACATTTGTTACTTTTTAACAGCTTTTACTTCAATATTTTTAAATTTTTTTTAAATTTGCAATAAAAATGTGGTTTACATTTTTCATTGGTCCATCTGGATGTTGTTTGCGCTCAGAGCATGCATGTCTAGGCCACAGGATTGCACTTGCGGCCCAGGCACGCATGCTACAAGGGTGTGGCAAGGCCACAGTTGGCAGGGCAACAGGTGGGTAGGACACAGGTGGGTAGGCCACGGCACAGGTGGGTGGGACACAGGTGGGTAGGCCGCGGCACAGGTGGGTGGGACACAGGTGGGTAGGCCATGGCACAGGTGGGTAGGCCACGGCACAGGTGGGTGGGACACAGGTGGGTAGGCCATGGCACAGGTGGGTAGGCCACGGCACAGGTGGGTGGGACACAGGTGGGTAGGCCACGGCACAGGTGGGTAGGCCACGGCACAGGTGGGTGGGGCACAGGTGGGTAGGCCACGGCACAGGTGGGTGGGACACAGGTGGGTAGGCCACGGCACAGGTGGGTGGGACACAGGTGGGTAGGCCACGGCACAGGTGGGTGGGACACAGGTGGGTAGGCCACGGCACAGGTGGGTGGGACACAGGTGGGTAGGCAACGGCACAGGTGGGTGGGACACGGCACAGGTGGGATACAGGTGGCAGGGCAACAGGTGGGTGGGTGACACACATCAATAGCAAAAGTGGAATACATCACAATCAAACAAAACACATATGAAAAGCCACAAGCCCCCCAAAACAACACTTGTAGTCAACATACCCTTTGCTGTTTGCGGTTCAGGTTTTCGAAACCCTCCACGTACAATTTGGCTGTATTCTGCCACAGCCTTCTGCAAAGCCTCACATTGCTGTGGTCTTTGTCCCCCTTGTCCCACAGGGCAGGTTATCTGCTGCACCTGCAGAATCAGGTCCTACGCTGTGTATGGCCTCACCTCCACCTCCGACATACTGTCAAACAGCTCCAGCACAAAATCGCTGCTGCTCCACTCTAGAAATGCTGGGCCCATGTGTCCACATCCAAAATGGCCACCAGTACTATAGAGAACGCATAGGAAGTGGGGTAGAACATCCTGTTTTTATAGCCAGTGTGTTCTGTGCTTTCCGTTTCCCATTGGTTTCTATGAGCGCATGGTGCAGTCAGGCTCCGGTCCGGCTCCGGTCCGGGTGCGTGGGCCGGATGATCCGGACCCAAAAAATAGCACATGTTGGAAAAGTGTCCGGATCCGATCCGGCTCCGTTCCGTACGGAACGGACGCGTGTAAACGTACGCATAGACTTACATTACTATGCGGAACGTACGTTCCGTTTGTACAGTATACGGTCCGGATCCGATCAGGCGAATCCGGACAGCGAACGCTTATCTGAACCGGTCCTTAGGCTACAAAAAGATTTCCAAAGCCTTGAACATCCCACGGAGCACTGTTCAAGCGATCATTCAGAAATGAAAGGAGTATGGCACAACTGTAAACCTACCAAGACAAGGCCGTCCACCTAAACTCACAGGCCGAACAAGGAGAGCGCTGATTAGAAATGCAGTCCAGAGGCCCATGGTGACTCTGGACGAGCTGCAGAGATCTACAGCCCAGGTGGGGGAATCTGTCAATAGGACAACTATTAGTCGTGCACTGCACAAAGTTGGCCTTTAAGGAAGAGTGGCAAGAAGAAAGCCATTGTTAACAGAAGAGCATAAGAAGTCCCGTTTGCAGTTTGCCACAAGCCATGTGGGGGACACAGCAAACATGTGGAAGAAGGCTCTCTGGTCAGATGAGACCAAAATTGAACTTTTTGGCAAAAATGCAAAACGCTATGTGTGGCGGAAAGCTAACACTGCACATCACTCTGAATACACCATCCCCACTGTCAAATATGGTGGTGGCAGCATCTTGCTCTGGGGGTGCTTCTCTTCAGAAGGGACAGGGAAGCTGGTCAGAGTTGATGGGAAGATGGATGGAGCCAAATACCGGGCAGTCTTGGAAGAAAACCTCTTGGATTCTGCAAAAGACTTGAGACTATGGCGGAAGTTGACCTTCCAGCAGGACAACGACCCTAAACATAAAGCCAGGGCAACAATGGAATGGTTTAAAACAACACATATCCATGTTTTAGAATGGCCCAGTCAAAGTCCAGGTCTAAATCCAATCGAGAATCTGTGGCAAGATCTGAAAACTGCTGTTCACAAACACTGTCCATCTAATCTGACTGAGCTGGAGCTGTTTTGCAAAGAAGAATGGGCAAAGAGTTCAGTCTCTAGATGTGCAAAGCTGGTAGAGACATACCCTAAAAGACTGGCAGCAGTAATTGCAGCAAAAGGTGGTTCTACAAAGTATTGACTCAGGGGGCCGAATAATTATGCACACCCCACTTTGCAGTTATTTATTTGTAAAAATGTTTGGAATCATGTACGATTTTCGTTCCATTTCTCACGTGTACACCACTTTGTATTGGTCTTTCACGTGGAACTCCAATAAAACGTGGAATTCCAATAAAATTGATTCATGTTCCACTGTCATATCTCTAGGGTAGAGACACCAATAGATAAGTGAACAGATAAGGTCAGCTATATATACCTGTAATAATAGACCCGCAAATACGGAGCATAGATATCTTACAGTAAGGTCTTGGTGTGCGTGGATGGACCCACTTAACTGCTGCGTCTCCAGGAGGTGAGGGCCACCCCGCAAAGTAAAAATACTCTGTGGAAGTATACCGTAAATAGGTTATACATTTAGATCAAATAACTTTATCACTGCACAGTGGGCCTGCTATATAATAGAGAAAGATGATAATGTATAGATTAACCCGACAGGATCACGGGCCATCCATGTGCGCTGCGCAACTCCTATAGAAATAGGATTAAGTCATAATTTGAAAATATACTTGTTTTCCCTCATCCTATTCTTGCCCGTAACTCCCACCATCCCATCGCTCCCCATATGCCCAAAACCTACACGAACATAACAATATTAACAAATGCAGTGCTGATGTCCCCGGCATAAAAGTAAATGGTAATAAATTTGGATCTAAGGTTATAAGTTGACTTCCATGGGAGGTGTAGTGCGGATGGACATACCGCCTAGAACAGGCGTGCCCAATAGATCGATTGCGATATACCAGTAGATCGTGACCCCCTCCTGAGTAGATCGCAGCCGCGTGGCTGTGACCTGTCTAATAGGCGCGGCTTTCAAAATTTGCTACTGCCATTTACCCACGGCTGTCTAGAACCCGTGGCTATTGGAATTTGATGCCTAGTTACATCGGGGAGAGGCGTGGCTGAACTGGAGAGGAGCAAATGGTAAAGCAGCACCTCCTCCCTTTCGCGCTGTGCACAGCGATGTGGCTATGCCCCCCCCCCCCCCCGGTCCTGCTCTTCCTTGAGACTCCGGAGAGAAGACTGAGGGGGAGGGAAAGGGGGAGATTCCTTGACTCTATATGCCAATGTCTATATGCTAATGTCTATGGTTGTGGTGCAATTCAGATTGCCGAGTCCGAGAGATCTACCAACATTTTAAATGCTAAACTTAGCATACATAATGTTGATATATTACTATATAAGACGTGTATATGTATAGTAATATACCAGCTTTATTTGAATATATATTTGAAATGTTGGTAGATCTCTTGGACTCAGCAATTTTCAAACTAGCAAAGTGTGGACACTGTTGACATGATGAAAACCATAACTTGCACTTATTTCCCAATCCCTCCAAGAAAAAAAAAACTGTGTCCGGCGACATCAGCCCTTCGCCGCTTTACAAATGCTATGAACTAACTATAGTCTAGGTTACTATTCAAGAAATGAACACAAGCATGCATAAGTGAAATTGAAAGTTCCCACTAATTTTGATTGTGCAGGTAGACAACTGGGAGGTCAAGTTGCAGGTGGGGAACTACTAAGGAAATAAGGGTCGATAAACCAATGTGGAAGGTTACACACCATAATGCCAATGGAAGTGCCTTAGCTGAAAGCAGTCTCAAATGTAGCAAGGAGAACATAAGGTTCGGAGGGGCTCAAGACTCCTAGTATGGCAAAGGATTACTGCAGGGAAGGCACTTTTGGGCAACTGCACAGCCATGTGATTTAAATAAGTCAGAGATAGGGGTATAGAGTGCTTGATCGTAACATAGCAGAGGTAGTTCAGGGAAGCTCAAAGAAGGGATAGAGGGCAATAAGAGGTATAAGATAATCTGTATTTGGGGATAGGATAAGGGGGAAGCATACTCTATTGCTGGTAACTTTACTGTAATCCCTGTGGTGAGGAAGGGCCGGAGTCAGTTGTTTTTAGTCTCTTGAAAGTGTGCCATCCTCTCTCCGGGTGTCGAGGCTGCTGAGGTCTAGAAGTGGTTGGGATTGGGTGGTTGGCCATTCAAGCCGAATGGCCACCACCTCCAGGAATGGTCTTTCTTCCTCAAGCGACTACACATGTTGGGGAGCACCATTCAGCCTTAACTGAAAGCCACACGGAAAGGACCATCTGTACCTGATGCTCTCATGAGTCTGCTTCTGGGCAATCAGTCGAAGTATCCTCTGTTTCTGAAGGGTTGCAGGCGCCAATTCGGCATACAGATGGACTGACGTAGAAATGCCCGGCAGAGTGGTTAGGTTGCGTGCTGCCGCCATTACTTGTTCTTTCGTTTCGTAATAGAGAAACTTAAAAATCACATCTCTGGGCAAATCGGGGTTTCTAGGCCTCCCCAGAGCTTAATCTATGCGATCCATCCAGAAAGATGCAGGATCAGCCTAGGGGAGCAGTGCCACAAACAGATTCAGGGCTGCCTCCTTGATGGCGGTGATGGTGTCGGGCAAACCTCTTATTCTAACATTGGGGTGCTGGGCTCCGTTTTCGAAATCCTCAAGGCTTTATTCAAGCACAGCTACCCTCACTTCTTGTTCATTGATGCGGCTGTCGTCAGACTCCAATGCATCAGCACAGGCATCCACTCGCTGATCCAGGTCGTTGACCCGCCCTCCTATCGTCTGGATCTGCGTTGTTAGTCCCGCAACAGTCGAGGCCAGCTCCGATTTAAGTACAGAGCAAAAGTCCGCTAAGAGGTCGGCATGATTAGCTCGGCATATTTGTAAGGTCTGGTCTGCATCATGCCGCCGTGGCGTGCCATGTGTCGAGGCCTGGCTGGATGATGAGGAAGCCGCCGTCTTTTCCCAGTCCCCTTTTCCCAGAAAGAAGATCCGAAATGGTGGGATGCGATGGGGAATCTGAGCCTGCAGCGGCCTTCTTACTTTTCCTCGTCATGTCTGGTAAGGATTGTGGGAGAAATGGAGCTCAGCCGAGGGCAATTAGATGCATAATAAAGGCTATTCTCTCCGCTCAGGCACAGAGCACCGGAGGAGTACATCCGCTAACCAAGCACATCGTGCATGTGCCCCCGCAAAAGGTATTTTAAACAGAATATGAAAACTTATCTAGGGGAAAACTTAGGAGGAAAAGTGAATGGGATCTGGCCCTAAGTCTTCTCACAGAGGTTGAGTCACTACCAGAAATACAGGTCCTTCTCAAAAAATTAGCATATTGTGATAATGTTCATTATTTTCTGTAATGTACTGATAAACATTAGACTTTCATATATTTTAGATTCATTACACACAACTGAAGTAGTTCAAGCCTTTTATTGTTTTAATATTGACAATTTTGGCATACAGCTCATGAAAACCCCAAAATTCCTATCTCAAAAAATTTCATCCGACCAATAAAAGAAGTGTTTCAAAAACAAAAAAAGTCAACCTTCAAATAATTATGTTCAGTTATGCTCTCTAATACTTGGTCGGGAATCCTTTTGCAGAAATCACTGCTTCAATGCGGCGTGGCATGGAGGCAATCAGCCTGTGGCACTGCTGAGGTGTTATGGAGGCCCAGGATGCTTCGATAGCGGCCTTAAAGGAATACTTAAGTAAAAAAAAAATGATTTTTACTCACCTGGGGCATCCCTCAGCCCCCTGAAGCTGTATGGTGCCCTCGCAGCATCGCTCCGATCCTCCTGTCCCCACCGGCGGCTACTTCCGGGTTCGGCGACAGCCGCTGACAGGCTGGGATCGCGAGTGATTCTCTGCGTTCCCAGCCGCTATATCACCCTCTATGCTGCTATAGCGTATATGTTATACGCTATAGCAGCATAGAGGGTGATATAGCGGCTGGGAACGCGGAGAATCACTCGCGTTCCCAGCCTGTCGGCGGCTGTCGCCGAAACCGGAAGTAGCCGCCGGTGGGGACAGGAGGATCGGAGCAAGGCTGCGAGGGCACTATAAAGCTTCAGGGGGCTGAGATATGCCCCAGGTGAGTAAAAAAAAATATATATATATATATATATATATATATATATATATATATATATATTTTTTTTTTACTTAAGTATTCCTTTAAGCTCATCCAGAGTGTTGGGTCTTGCGTCTCTCAACTTTCTCTTCGCAATATCCCACCTGGGGTTCAGGTCAGGAGAGTTGGCAGGCCAATTGAGCACAGTAATACCATGGTCAGTAAACCATTTACCCGTGGTTTTGGCACTGTGAGCAGGTGCCAGGTCGTGCTGAAAAGTGAAATCTTCATCTCCATAAAGCTTTTCAGCAGATGGTAGCATGAAGTGCTCCAAAATCTCCTGATAGCTAGCTGCATTGACCCTGCCCTTGATAAAACACATTGGACCAACACCAGCAGCTGACATGGCACCCCAGACCACCATCACTGACTGTGGGTACTTGACACTGGACTTCAGGCATTTTGGCATTTCCCTCTCCCCAGTCTTCCTCCGGACTCTGGCACCTTGATTTCTGAATGACATGCAAAAGTTGCTTTCATCCGAAAAAAGTACTTTGGACCACTGAGCAACAGTTCAGTGCTGCTTCTCTGTAGCCCAGGTCAGGCGCTTCTGACGCTGTTTCTGGTTCAAAAGTGACTTGACCTGGGGAATGCGGCACCTGTAGCCTATTTCCTGCACACGCCTGTACGCGGTGGCTCTGGATGTTTCTACTCCAGACTCAGTCCACTGCTTCCGCAGGTCCTCCAAGGTCTGGAATCGGTCCTTCTCCACAATCTTCCTCAGGGTCCGGTCACCTCTTCTCGTTGTGCAGCGTTTTCTGCCACACTTTTTCCTTCCCACAGACTTCCCACTGAGGTGCCATGATACAGCACTCTGGGAACAGCCTATTCGTTTAGAAATTTCTTTGTGTCTTACCCTCTTGCTTGAGGGTGTCAATGATGGCCTTCTGGACAGCAGTCAGGTCGGCAGTCTTACCCATGATTGCGGTTTTGAGCAATGAACCAGGCTGGGAGTTTTTAAAATTAATAAAAAAAAGAGGTCTGCACACCTGATGCACAAATTTGCATGAAATCGCAATAAACTTTTATGAAGCTAACATGGCTGCTGGATCGTGGATTAGACCACAACCATAAGTAACCAAATCAATATAAAATGATCCGCACACCAGATAGTGATTTGCTCAAAAATTGTATTAGAAAGATAAAGTACAAAAAAATTACAAACATGTAAGGCTGGTATTGCCTATTGACATCAGCAGCTATTGACACAATGGTTATACAAAATATACATAAATAATATCAAGTACACACAAGCAAAAGATATGGTATATATGCGAAGTCCATAAATAGGAGCAATGGTATAAACTGCATGCATGGATATCAGAATCAGCCTGATCCTGATATCCAGAACCCTTTGAAAAAGGTATACGAAACAGCGCTGTCAGGGCTTTTGGATCTATAAGCTAGGTTTCACTTGGACATTGTTGGTATCGCTAGTCCTTTGCTTACATGCATGCAGTTTGTACCATTGCTCCTATTTATGGACTTAGCATATATACCATATCTTTTGCTTGTGTGTACCTGATATTAGTTATGTATATTTTGTATAACCATTGTGTCAATAGCTGCTGATGTCAATAGGCAATACCAGCCTTACATGTTTGTAATTTTGTTGTACTTTATCTTTCTAATACAATTATTGAGCAAATCACTATCTGGTGTGCGGATCATTTTATATTGATTTGGGAGTTTTTAAAAGCCTCAGGAATCTTTTGCAGGTGTTTAGAGTTAATTAGTTGATTCAGATGATTAGGTTAAGCGCTCGTTTAGAGAACTTTTTCATGATATGCTAATTTTTTTATAGGAATTTGGGGTTTTCATGAGCTGTATGCCAAATCATCAATATTAAAACAATAAAAGGCTTGAACTACTTTAGTTGTGTGTAATGCAGGGGCGTCGCCAGCCCTATTTTGGGGGGCACGTGCCCCCAATCTATCCTGGGGTGCCCCAGATCTCTTCCCCAGGGGTGACTAGCACTGCCGCTGTCCCCTACTGGCCGCCGCTGCCCCCCCCCCCAGCTGTCCCCGCAGCCAGAGCGTCAGACCTCGATCAGCGGCGACCAGATGGAGTGGGCGCTAGGGCCTAGCATACACCGCTGATATTTCTGAAGTGACATCACTTCCGCATATACAGCGTGGTGAGTCCGGCGCCCGCTCTATCTGGTCGGGTCGCCCGCTGATCGAGTTCTGCTCGCTGTGAGGTGAGGGGGGTCCCGGTCACTAACTACCTAACGAGGGGACGCCTGTCACTCACTATCTAACGGGGGCAGCGCCTGTCACTATCTAACGGGGTCCCTGTCACTCACTATCTAATGGGGGTCCCTGTCACTCACTATCTAATGGGGGTCCCTGTTACTATCTAATGAGGGTCCCTGTCACTATCTAACGGGGGTCCCTGTCACTCACTATCTAATGGGGCTTCCTGTCACTCACTATCTAATGGGGGTCCCTGTCACTCACTATCTAAAGGGGGCCCCTGTCACTCACTAACGGGGGTCCCTGTCACTCACTAACGGGGGTCCCTGTCACTCACTAACTGGGGTCCCTGTCACTCACTACCTAACCTGGGGGGCACCTGTCACTCACTAGCTAACCTGGTGGTCCCTGTCACTCCCTACCTAACCTGGGGGGCTACCAAATTAAAGGGGCATTCTGCCTATTTATGTGAAATGCTGTCTATTTATGTGCCTCATGACTGCTGAATTTGTCTTGTTGGGGGCCTCATGATTTGTTGGGGGCCTCATGATTGCTGAATTTGTCATGTTGCATTTGTCATGTTGCAGTGGCTGGATGGTGTACTGGTTAAGGGCTCTGCCTTTGACATGGGAGACCAGGGTTCGAATCCTGGCTAGGTCAAGTACCTAATCAGTAAGGAGTTCAAGGCAAGACTCCCTAACACTGCAGGGTGGCCTCTTGAGCGCGTCCCAATGGCTGCAGCTCTTGAGCACTCAGCTCTTGATTCCGACAGGAGAAAAGCGCTATACAAATGTTCATATTATTATTATGTTGGGGGCCTCATATTTGCTGAATTTGTCTTGTTGGGGGTCACATGATTGCTAACTGCAAGACTATGGGAAAAGCTGAATCCTTATCATATGAGACAATAGCATTAAACCTACTTTTTTAGCTTTTTAAAACAGAAAAAAAAACTGGGAGGTTCTAAAAAAATTGAATACATTTTTCAGGAGTAGGATGGATGAAATTGTTTATCTTCACAGTTTATTTTCAACTTGGATTTTCCATAATGTTCATGTATGAGTTAAAACGTTTGTACAGTATTTAGTTTAAATTGCTGTTGCCACTTTGCGATAGATAAGTGACTTTTGGGTTGCAGTTTGGGCACTCGGCCTCCAAAAGGTTGGCCACCACTGTCCTAATCTAATGTCCCACCATTGCTAGATACATGTAAATTTGTCTCCACCTGTTACCACACCTACATTCTGGTCCATGGCCCACCCATTTTTTGGTGCGACGCGATAAGCGCGCCTCACAACGTGATCCTCATTTTTGGCACGCTAGCTGCAGTGTGCTGATTTCTGCTGCCTACAGTATGTACAGTATACACTGTTCTCTAGTGCCTGCACTGTGTGCTGATCTACCTCCCGTGTGTACAGTGTAAGGTGTTACTCTGTGCCTTTACTGATTGTTAACCAGCTGTATTGTATGCTGATCCCTGCTACTTTCAGTATGTACAGGATTAGCTGTAAAGCCTGGTACACACATAACATTTTGATTAGCCAATTTTAGCTCTGCTCATCAAATTCATTGTCTGTTGGCCCACTTACTGCACGGGGGTGGAAAAATTGGTCAGTGATTGACCAATCAAAATTGTATGTGCGTATACATCTTTGATCTATGTCTATACTGATTGTAAATTATTTAAATAAAGGACAGGGGGCTCCATCCAATATTTCGATGGGCAGGCCCGTTATCTGTAGCTTACACCGCTGCTAAGTTAATGTACATTTGGCCCCACCCATGGCCACACCCACTCACCCCATGGCCATGCCCATTTTTTTGCTGCGACGTGCTGTGCGCGCCGCATATACCTCCCCACCTAGTGCCCACAGGTGCCCTGATCTCCATGGACCCTAGAAATGCCCCTGGTGTAATGAATCTAAAATATATGAAAGTCTAATGTTTATCAGTACATTACAGAAATTATTGAACTTTATCACAATATGCTAATTTTTTGAGAAGGACCTGTATAGTCTTGATTGTTATCTTTTTGTGTTTATTGGTTCAAATGAAGGGCACACAATATCCTGCAGTACTAATGGTAAGGCCCACTTTGGCACAATTTTTACCTCCTAAGGCTGTGATCTGGCTACTGCCTATAAAGAAACTCTTCATCAGACCTTCTTTTCCCAACTTTCTTTCCAAATATACTGATAATGTTGCACACTGCACCTTCAATGTATTAAGTGCCATTTCCATCTCCAGCCCATCTTGGAAGAAATCTATAAGAGGAGTTTACTTTTCATATTTATATAATTTATGTGCCACTAGTTTACGACACTTTAGAATCAGCTTAGTAACATAATCTGACAGTCCCTTTGCTTTCAACAACTCCATTTGAGAAACCCTGACATGTATTTGAATAGTTTGGGGTTCACACACAGAGCCGAATTTGTACTTTTTACCATCCAAGGCCCACTGACACCAGCTGGCACCTGACCGACAACATCATAACCAACACCCCCCTTCCTGCCACTCAAACAGCCTATTCCCAAAACCTAGTCTTTTGCTGGTACACAGAAGGAAAAGCATCCACAAGGAAGAAGAGGGTCCCAGACAGCAGTGGAGGACTCTGAATGTGGTCATGTGCTCCTCAGTATGGGTACACAGATGACACTCCCCATCCTTCTGCAGTAAATGTAGCCCCTCCCCCACTCCCCTTCCAATGCATGCAGTAGGGGGATGGGTGCAGCAAAACTGGGGACCACAGTATGGTTTATGGTATGGTTTAGAGGCCAGGATGGAATGGGGGGGACATACTATCCGAGTATCAAGAGTATGGGGGCAGAGTATGAGGAGAGAGAGCAGGGGCACCATAAGATGAGGGGAGCCATGGCAAAGCATGGGGAGAGGGATTAGGAGCAGGCATAGGTATATGATATGATGGACACGATGACAGCACAAGAGACACACAGGGCAAATGACATCTGCAGAACAGGCAAGTGACTTACCATGGTACAGCTACTCTGCATGGAGAGGCCTCCCCCTTCATGTAAAGTAGCTGCACCATGGTAAGTCACTTACCTTTTCTGCAGATGTCATCTGCCCTGTGTCTGTCACTTGTGCTGTCATCGTGTCCATCATTCCTACAGGCACCACAACACTGCAGGTTAAAATTGTAATCACACATCGGGGACAAAGCACAGCACCACCAGTCCTCTAGTCCCCCCTCCCCTTCAGAACCTGCTGACCTTAAACTATGCTGTCAGGCACCTGCACCTCAGCCCTCGCATACACACACACACAACACACTCTCTCACCACTAGCCGCTCCGTTATCTCTACACCAGGCACTGTAGAAGCGTCACTGTTGCCATGGCAACAGAACACGGAAACTGGCTGCATGTAGCACAGCGGCCCGGCTTCTGTGTTCTGTTGCCATGGCAACAATGATGCTCGGCAGCACCTGGAACTGCAGGGTTAAGCGGCAGTAGGGACCGCGTGTGTGGGCTAATTAAAAGAAAAGAAGGCAGCCAGGACTAGGCTAGGGTGATCCCGACACCAGTGCCACCCCTTTCTCCCGTTCCCCGTCATCCTGTACCTTCTCCAGAGTCTCTGGAGTCCTGTCCAAGAGCTTCCGTATCTTCAGTCAGCAACCAGAAAACCTGCCTGCAGTTGCCACCAATCAGTTCCCAGCACCAGCCATCCACCAATCACATTGCAGCTTTGGCACTTCCTCATGCTGCCTCCTCAGAATTAATTGACTGAACCTGAAGATGGGCGGAGGGACTACCAGTGAATGACAGCGGGCAGAGCTGCAATGTTTTGACTGCTGCTGCTGTCACAAAAGTAAAGCTGTCCCTGTTTTATGCCGCCGGCACCGCTGCTGCACACACAGACATGCTACTGTGTGCAAAACGGCGGGCGGGGGCGGTTGCAGACAACATAGCCATTAGGGATGCCATGGACAGCCTGTTCAACCCACCCTCCCCTAGGCTCTGCCTCAGTCCCGGGCCTATTTGGCCTGCCCAAAAATCTGGCCCTAACACTAGCTGTCTGAAGATCTCCTGATTTAAGCTTGGTACACAAAGGTACACACATCCAAATTTACCACTTCCATGTAGTATGAGCGCTTACCTACACAATCTTTTCAATAGTATTTGCAATCTGTTTCTACATACTACTTGGAGGTGGAAAAATTGGTCAATGATTGGCCATTCAAAATTGGATGTGTATGCACTCTTAAGCTGGCATCACACCATACAATTAATATTTCTTATTAATTTAAAACTAAAGATTGCTTTCTTAACAGAAAGAATTTGCGATAATTCAGGTTGAAATGAGCATGAGATGTCTCCCAGTGCATCACTGCTGAATATATGCAAATTAACCATTATTTCCCTTAGAAGCTAGACAAATCTCCAGAACCTCTGGAATGCAATGATGTGACAGCTTGTTAATTTGTACAGAGCCATAATAATATAACATGCATACAGATTGTTTCGGATTGGTTGATCCTTATCAGTGCATGGCATGGATTAGATTCTATGGAGTAGGGCTTGAAACACCCAGAGGTACAGACTAACCAGCAAGATCATGGTGACCCAGAACTCATTGGAGTGTGTAAGGGGCTACAATGGTTCTAAAGGCCCCCTTACTAAAATGCTATGGAAAACAAAAGTTTGCTCTCTTAAAACCAGGGCTGTGGAGTCGGAGTCGTGGAGTCGGGCAATTTTGGGTGCCTGGAGTCGGAGTCGGGAAAAAATGCACCGACTCCGACTCCTAATGAATTTGTAACTGTAATTAAAATAGAAAATATGATAAAATGTTCTATTTCTCAGATAATAGTCATTAAAAATAATGTATATATACAGTAATAGCTGTGCTTAGTCCACAAAAATGAAATAAACCAATCAAAATTAGTTACTTGTGCTGCTTCAATAAAGCAGTCCCCGTATTTTTAAGGTCAGATATACATATCTGATTGTGACTGTATATATGATGTGTACACAGGAATCTCTTATATATACTAAATAACATCTATGCTGTAAGAATAAAGCCTGATGTGTAGCCGTGTCACTAATAGAGATGGTCAACGAGATGGAAATAATTCTGCATTGATGCTGATTTATGCAAGTGTATGCACTCCCTTTGCTGATGAAATCAAATAATTTGATATGTTATTAAAATTTGGTTTGGTGACTACAAATTAAAGGGTAACTGAGACGGATGAAAAGTAAACTTTTATACATACCTGGGGTTTCCTCCAGCCCCCTTCAGGCTAATCAGTCCCTCACTGTCCTCCACCACCCGGATCTTCTGCTATGAGTCCTGGTAATTCAGCCAGTCAGCGCTGTCTGGCCGCATGCCGCTCCCACAGCCAGGAACATTCTGCACCTGCGCAATAGTGCTGCAAAGGTGTAGTATGCTCCTGGCGGCGGAGTGTGTGCAGTGTTCTCCCCAGAAATATTTTCCAGCCGGGTGGCATGAAAAAGTAGCCGGGTGGGGAAGTAAGGTTACGCAGGGTGCTGCTGGGTCAGAAAGTAAGGAAACGCTGAAAGGAGAGTGAGGGTCATACTGGCTGGGGAATCACACTGGCTGGGGAGAGGTCAGCATCACACTGAGCGCTACTGGGTGGGACGATAACTTGTTCAAGAAACAAAAATCGCATTGCGAATGCTCACAAAATGCTGTATGCAGTGTATTTGTGATTTTCATACAAATCGGAACTGCAGTGTGAATGCCACCATAGGGCAGCTTTGTCATAGCGATTCTCTGTTCGCTGGCGTTCAGCAAAGCTCTAAGGATTCCCTGTAAAGCACCTGTGTGAATGGGGCCTTAGTGCCATAGCCACATCATCACATATATGACCGGACACCATTCACCATCCCTGCATGCAATGTATGTTACTCCTGCTGCTGCACAGACACTAGTTGCAGAGGAGTGCTGACTTAAAGCTGATCACATGGGCAGGCAACACGAGTGGTGAGAACTCCAGCAAAGACTTTGCAAAAGCCATGCTAGTTTAAAGGGGAACTGAAGTGAGAAGAATATGGAGGCTGCCATATTTATTTCCTTTTAAACAATACACATTGCATGGCAGCCCTGCTCATCTACTTGGCTGCAGTCGTGTCTCAATCAGACAAGAAACAGGCATGCAGCTAATCTTGTCAGATCTGACAACAATGTCAGAAACGCCTGATCTGCTGCATGCTTGTTCAGGGGCTATGGCTAAAAGTATTATAGGCAAAGGCTCAGCGAGGCTGTCAGGTAAATAAAGATGGCAGCCTCCTTATACCTCTCACTACAGTTCTGTACAGCACAGTGATTTGTGAACATACAAGTAGTCTGTCTGAACTCAATGGATGTATGTCTTTCTCAACCTAAATAACTAACTGCTGAGACAAAAAAAAAAGGCTAAACTTGATGTAAAATGCTGAACTAAACTTTTTGCCATTGCCCATACTGAAAGCTAGATATCACAGTGATGGAACTGAACAATTTGGGGTTAATAGCTAGCAAACCAAGTGTCAGCTTGTGATAAAGTGCAGAGACACAGGAGGCAGAATGAAAGCTGCCTTTTACAGCCCCTGTAAACCACTTATCTCTCTCACTGAATGCTCCAGAATAAAGAAACATGTTGATATGTTAATGTGCCACACTTCTTTGAGGTCTCTGACATTCTTGTGACCTGAAGGACCTGGGGAAGGGGGCATTATACATGCTGCTCTGACAGAGAGGAAGAGAAGAGCGTCTGTCCACTGTAGTAGCCAGCGGGAGTGACTCACCAAAAGATAAATCAAACCGCACATTCTTTTCAGTGCGGACTCCATCTGAAAGTTCCTGCAGTCTGCCTGTTCCTCTCTCTGCTATGAGATTTCCCCGCCCTTCCACGCTGCTGATAGGAAGGAAGGAGCTGAGGAGGAGGGCGGAGATGGTGTCTCTGCTTGCCTTCCAAGCTGTCATGTCTATCGTGCGGCGGAAAGAATTTATGATGCAGACAGCGGCCAATCACAGCAGCCGGGCGGGGACAGAGATCTGGTGGGCGCTCCGCCCGGGTAATAGGCTCTGGGGAGAACACTGGTGTGCATGCGCACTACGCCTGACTGGCTCAAGTACCTGGACTCATAGCAGAAGATCCAGGTGGTGGAGGACAACGAGGGACTGATTATCCTGAAGGCAGCTGGAGGAAGCCCCAGGTATGTATAAAACTTTAATTTCATCTGTCTCAGGTTTACTTTGTTACACAGTAGTAGTATACTCTACATATGCACTCCCCACAGAGCTGCAGGGAATCTACTGAGAATGCTGTGCACATTGAACACAGAGGTGTTGTCTGTTTACAATCTCCTCATTCCCCTGCAGAGTACCTGCACATCATTCTTACATGCAACCACACTTACATTGCCTAGGGCCTGATAGATGTTCTTTGTTCCGGTTTGTACCTTTTACAAGTACTCTTACCAAGGACTAGTTTTAGTCTAAAGGGAATAAATATAGTAGTCTACATATCCTTCTCACTTCAGTTGTCTTGTAAAATTCCTAAGCGTTGGCAGTTAACCACCCTGGCGTTCTGATTAAATCGCCAGGGTGGCTGCGGGAGGGTTTTTTTTAAATAAAAAAAAAACTATTTCATGCAGCCAACTGAAAGTTGGCTGCATGAAAGCCCACTAGAGGGCGCTCCGGAGGCGATCTTCCGATCGCCTCCGGCGCCCAGAATAAACAAGGAAGGCCGCAATGAGCGGCCTTCCTTGTTTTGCTTATATCGTCGCCATAGCGACGAGCGGAGTGACGTCATCGACGTCAGCCGACGTCCTGACGTCAGCCGCCTCCGATCCAGCCCTTAGCGCTGGCCGGAACTTTTTGTTCCGGCTACGCTGGGCTCAGGCGGCTGGGGGGACCCTCTTTCGCCGCTGCTCGCGGCGAATCGCCGCAGAGCGGCGGCGATCAGGCAGCACACGCGGCTGGCAAAGTGCCGGCTGCGTGTGCTGCTTTTTATTTCATTCAAATCGGCCCAGCAGGGCCTGAGCGGCAGCCGCTGGCGGTGTTGGACGAGCTGAGCTCGTCCAGACCGCTCAGCTGGTTAAGAGACGAATTTCATGTTACATACTTTTAATCAACAAAATTGTAATATGCAAATTAGAGGAGTCGGAGTCGTGGAGTCGGAGTCGGTGGAATCCTAAACTGAGGAGTCGGAGTCGGAGTCGGTGGATTTTTGGACCGACTCCACAGCCCTGCTTAAAACAGAGAATTTGCAATAATTCAGGTTGGAGTGAGCTCCGAGATGTCTTCCAGTGCATCACTGTTGAATATATGCAAATTAACCATTGTTGCCCTTAGAAGCTAGACACACCTCCAGAACCGCTGGTTAATTTGCATATATTCAGCAGTAGGGCTTTTAGGACCATTGTAGCCCCTTGCACACTCCAATGAGTTCTGGGTCACCATGAGCTTGCTGGTTAGTCTGTACCTCTTATTAATTTAAGAATTACTATCAATGTTTTTGATTGATGGTATCATTTGACAAATCTGATTAATTTACCAAACAATTTTTTCCCCAATTGATTGAAAACTGAAAAAAAAAATATGCTTGGGCCTTTACATTAAAAAAAATACTACCCTATACAGTTCAATTTTCATTAAAAAAATTGATCAGAAAAATCCATCACTCCCGATCAACTTGTGTAGGAAAAAAAGGGAAACTCAATCAGATTTCAGATTTCTCGAATGCAGAAAAAAATACATTTTTCTGTAAATCCAAATCGAATTGCCATAAAATCGGATCATTTTATTGAATGGTGTGTGGCCACCTTTTAGATTCCATTCACATTAGTTTAGAAGATTTCTGCTCAGGTAATCTGCCTGCATGTCGAGACTGCCTTTAAGCTATATTTCTGTGATTGACCTCATTCTCTACTGGCCAATGCAGGATTTCCAGGCTTAAATCTTACAAATAGTGTGCCCGAGTACCTTCCTGTTTGTTTTTATAGGATACTGCTGTTATGTTGTCCACGTCCAACACGTCTTTAGCCTGGATGGAGGGTAGAAAAACCTTTAAAGCTTGGCCAACTGCCTGAGGCTCCTGGAAATGGGTAGACTAGACAATCTCTCCAATTTTCCATTCTTGATGATTTTGCTCCAAACCACACACTGCCCTCTCCTGCTTGATTTTCACTACGTCCTGCCTTTGTTAAATTCTGTTGTTGCCACAAATCTATCGTCTTTCTCACCTGAAAAGATACTACCATTCTCTGGTCCAATGATACCTGTCTCTTGTCACAGGTGGTTAGCACAACAATTTTGTAGCAAACTACTGTGCATTTAATCCCAGTCTCATAATCTCCCTTAGGATCCCTGCACACTGCATGCAATTCCGATTCTGATTTTTAATCAGTTTTTACATCTGATTCCGATTTTTAATCCTTACTGCTTGCTGCATTTTTTTTTTGTTGATTGCATTCAGCGAAAATCGAAATTGCTAATCGGAAACTGTATCGGAATCGCAAATTGGATTTGCAGTGTGCAGGGAGCCTTACAGGTGCCAACTGTTGAGTCTGATGCTGCTGACCTTAGTCTCTGCACTTTTTCTACTGGAAAATATAGTTGTATGTATTCTCTGATCTACTGAATTTATCTTTTAGCCTAACACTGTGATGTTTTGAGAAGACACCACCACCAAGTTTAGAATCCACCCTAACTTGAAGAATGTTTGACTGACCACCTTCTGCTTGAATGGTCTCACGGGCGAGATCAAAGCTCAGTCATTGGAGCCAAGCATTGCACTTGCTCAGTAGTAGTGAAATCTGATAGGTCACTGCTTCTAAGGGAGCACAGTAATTGGCCCCAATGGCGAAGTCGTGGTCCTGCCCACAAGACCATTGGGAGAGAGATTGGCGGATCTGGGGCAGCACAAATCCCCCCCCTCCTCCCCCCGCCTGATTGGTACACATGGCTTTCCGAAGTCTGCTGAAGGCTTTTCTTATTGTTTTATTATTGCAAGTTATTGGACTCTTTTGATCTGAGGTTGTGGGAGGTGTGACACAGTTGCAACAAATCCTTCAGGTGTCCGTAGCCTAGGTTGTGTAAGTATTTGAACGTTAGCATGCCCAAAAGGATTCTCCATTTTAGTTAGCCATTGTAGTAAGTAAAGAAATGGTGTTATGTGGCAATGTCGGGGTTGGCTTGTTAACAGACTTGCAACAGTATTCTGTTCTAGCTGCAGGCAGTGTAGGACTTTATTTGGAAGGCCTGCATAGAAGGCATTGCAATAATCCTGTCGTGATGTGTTAAAGGCGTGAACTAGGGTTTGAAGACCCTCTGAATCATTGAGGTGCTTAAAGGGAAGGTCCGAGCTTATTAAAAACAAAAAATCTACTTACCGGGGCTTCCTCTAGCCCCTGGCAGCTGTTCTGTGCCCTCACCTCAGCTCTGCATCCAGCCGGTGGCCTGGGGTCCCCTCTGGTGCAGATGCCGACCTCACCAGGTCGGCATCTACTTTGCCTGCGCAAGAGCTACTCGCGGTTGTGCTGACGTCAGCTAGAGTGTTCTACGCAGGCGAGGTCTGCATCGGCAAGTTGAACTACGGCAAGGTCGGCAACAGCATTGGAGGTGACCCCAGGCCACCGGCTGGATGTGGAGCTGCGGTGAGGGCAGAGAATGGCTGCCAGGGGCTCGAGGAAGCACAGGGTAAGTAGTGTTTTTTTTTTTGTTTGTTTGTTTTTTTCCCCAGCAATAACTTTTTATTGAGTCAGATGCATAAGTTTGATATGAGAATTGTAACATAAGATTCAAAAATAACAGTACATATGTTGTTGTACATATGTACACTTGTTGTTCACACTCCTACTTTCCAGTGATTGGGGGACTTTGTATGTGTGTGTGTGTGTGTGTGTGTGTGTGTGTGTGTGTGTGTGTGTGTGTGTATGTATGTATATATATATATATATATATATATATATATATATATACATACATACATACATACATACATACATACATACATACATACATGATCTTCTCAAAAAATTAGCATATTGTGATAAAGTTCATTATTTTCTGTAATGTACTGATAAACTTTAGACTTTCATATATTTTAGATTCATTACACACAACTGAAGTAGTTCAAAGCCTTTTATTGTTTTAATATTGATGATTTTAGCATACAGCTCATGAACACCCAAAATTCCTATCTCAAAAAATTAGCATATCATGAAAAGGTTCTCTAAATGAGCTATTAACCTAAACATCTGAATCAACTAATTAACTCTAAACACCTGCAAAAGATTCCTGAGGCTTTTAAAAACTCCCAGCCTGGTTCATTACTCAAAACCGCAATCATGGGTAAGACTGCCGACCTGACTGCTGTCCAGAAGGCCATCATTGACACCCTCAAGCAAGAGGGTAAGACACAGAAAGAAATTTCTGAACCAATAGGCTGTTCCCAGATTGCTATATCAAGGCACCTTAGTGAGAAGTCTGTAGGAAGGAAAAAGTGTGGCAGAAAATGCTGCACAACGAGAAGAGGTGACCCGGACTCTGAGGAAGATTGCAGAGATGGACCGATTCCAGACCTTGGGGGACCTGTGGAAGCAGTGGACTGAGTCTGGAATAGAAACATCCAGAGCCACTGTGTACAGGTATGTACAGGAAATGGGCTACAGGTGCTGCATTCCCCAGATAAAGCCACTTTTGAACCAGAAACAGCGGCAGAAGCGCCTGACCTGTACTTGACACTGGACACAGACATTTTGGCATTTCCCTCTCCCTAGTCTTTCTACAGACTCTGGCACCTTGATTTCCGAATGACGTGCAAATGCTGCTTTCATCCGAAAAAAGTACTTTGGACCACTGAGCAACAGTCCAGTGCTGCTTCTCTGTAGCCAAGGTCAGGCACTTCTGCCGCTGTTTCTGGTTCAAAAGTGGCTTGACCTGGGGAATGTGGCACCTGTAGCCCATTTCCTGCACAGACCTGTACACGGTGGCTCTGGATGTTTCTACTTCAGACTCAGTCCACTGCTTCCGCAGGTCCCCCAAGGTCTGGAAATGGTCCTTCTCCACAATCTTCCTCAGGGTTCGGTCACCTCTTCTCGTTGTGCAGCGTTTTCTGCCACACTTTTTCCTTCCCACAGACTTCCCACTGAGGTGCCTTGATACAGCACTCTGGGAACAGCCTATTCATTCAGAAATTTCTTTCTGTGTCTTACCCTTTTGCTTGAGGGTGTTAATGATGGCCTTCTGGACAGCAGTCAGGTCGGCAGTCTTACCCATGATTGTGGTTTTGAGTAATGAACCAGGCTGGGAGTTTTTAAAAGCCTCAGGAATCTTTTGCAGGTGTTTAGAGTTAATTAGTTGATTCAGATGGTTAGGTTAATAGCTCGTTAAGAGAACCTTTTCGTGATATGCTAATTTTTTTGAGATAGGAATTTTGGGTTTTCATGAGCTGTATGCCAAAATCATCAATATTAAAACAATAAAAGGCTTTGAACTACTTCAGTTGTGTGTAATGAATCTAAAATATATGAAAGTCTAAAGTTTATCAGTACATTACAGAAAATAATGAACTTTATCACAATATGCTAATTTTTTGAGAAGATCCTGTATATAAAAATATATATATATATATATATGTGTGCGTGTGTGTGTATTATAATATTGATTGTTTCATAGTCTATACTTAGACCGTCTATCATTTTTGCATTTTAGGGCTTTACCAATTCTGTGCAATTGTTTTTTATGTTTTTACATTTTTGATGTGGATATAATAAAGGCTTGTTTACATTTCTAATACCCTGGTGGTGCGCTTTATTTGGGGCCAAATTCTGTCTGCTGTTGTTTTGAATAACACCAGAAACAAGTATGCGGCCAATCTTCTCAGCTCTGACATTAATGTCAGAAAAACCTGATTTGCTGCATGCTTGTTCAGGGACTATAGCTAAATGTATTAGAGGCAGGGGATCAGCAGGACTGCCAGGCAACTGGTATTGTTTAAAAGGAAAGAACTATGGCAGCCTCCATATTCCTCTTACTACAGTTGTCCTTTAAATATTTTTCCATTGTGATGTTGCGTTTATACATTGCTATGAGAGTGGCAAAGTCTATTTTGTCTGTAGATTTTCAATTGGCAGTTATTACGCATTGGGATGCAAAGAGTAAGTGACACATGCAATATGCTGGATCAATTTTATCTATAGCTATGCACAATAATGCCAATTGAGGTTTTGGGTGAAACATAGGGTCCCAGTTTTGTTTTATATGATGTTCTACTGATTTCCAGAGATCTGAAACTCCCACAACATATGAAATAAAGTGCCTGTGAAACAGGAGATTGGTGAAGAATTTGCTGAAAAGGTTGCTAGTTTTCTTGGTGTTATATACCATCGAGTTAAAATCTTTATATATTACTCCCAATGTGAATTACATTTGGATAATTGTAGTATTTTCTTGGTTGATGTTATCTGAGCAGTTGATAAGTTAATGCCCATGTCAGATGACCATGTTTTGATATATTTTTCAATGGGGGAGCGTATGCTGGTTATAATTTCATTGTACCACAATGATATTCCTCCTGTGACTGGGTTAGTTGAGTTAAAGTGAACCTCCAGACTAAAAATCGACTCAGCCGCACTGAAAAGGCCTGGTGTTTCTTTAACAGTTTCACAGCATCAGAACTTTGTTTCTCTTATACAAGCCTCATCTTTAGCTGCACAGAAGAAAACTGCCCGGGCAGTTTTCCCCTTATGCTGTGCAAAGCATGATGGGATTTCTGATGATGTTGTTCTCGTTCTGCTGTTTTGTAGCAATTTTTTTTTTTTACATTTTGAATTTGACATTTGAAGCCTAGTGTGTGCAGCTGGGAGGGGTTATCAGGACACAGGACAGTTGGAACTGTGTCTCGTGCTCCCTGTCACCTCCTTTTAACCAAAAAGATGGCTGCCCCCATGACAAAGATGGCAGCCCCCATGAATCACAAACATTTGCCTGTTTTAAAACAGTGGGTAAAAGATTATATTGCCTATCTATTCTAATTAACATAACTAATGTAACTTAATAACGGTATGTTTGTTTAGGCTGAAGTTCCCCTTTAAGCATTGTGATAGTCTGGCTATTCATTTCAGGTATTATTATTTTATTGGACCTCAGGAAACTAGCAATCCTTTGACATTTAAAATGTTAAGTTGCAGGGATGTTGTATTACTACTTTTTCTGTGAAAGATTTTAAGGTTGTCACCATTGTATAGATCATTAAGGTTCTTGAGACCTGCCACTCTCAAAGGCAATTTGTTAATATCTGGTTTGTTTTAAAAAGAGTTCCCAGGATAGGAGCGTGGAGGCGATAGTTGGGAAGGAGTGTTTAGGTGGCTTATATCTTAATATCATACTTGAGAGTAAGTCTCTTGGGCAAATTAATAGTAGATCTTGTTCTAAGGAGATCCATTTTTTCCCCCTGGGTTTAGACCACCAAGCTTTAATAAAATCAAGATTGCTAGCATAATAATACGCTTCTAGGTTAGGGAGGCCTATTCCTCCCATTTTTTTGGGTCATGTCATAGTGTTGTAAGCTACCCTGGGTTACTTTCCTGCCCAAATTAAATTCATATTTCTTAATCCCGAAAAATATGATCTTTTGATGGGTATTGGTAGAGTACAAATAAGATACAGTATTTTTGGAAATAGAAACATTTTGAAGGAAGTTAATCTTCCAGACCAACATAGTGAAACTTTTGCAAGAGATTGCGATTCAGCTGTAAGGTTCGCTAATAGTGGTACATAGTTATATTTGAAAATATCCGATGCCTTCAGCGACAAATGTATACCTAGATATTGTACTTCCGTGTTTGCCCAGGGAAATGAAAACTTCTGTGAAATAGAAGTTTTAAGATCTGGAGGAATGTTCAGACCCAGTATATATGACTTGGTTTGGTTAAGTTTGTAATAGGATGCTTCAGAAAAGGAGGCTATTACTTTGAGGAGATTTTGTAGTGATTCTAGAGGATTAGAGATTACTAAGGCCACGTCATCGGCGAAGAGACTGATTACATGAGTGCTACTTCCAATAGACAAGTTCGTATGGAATTGCACACCACCATGGAGGTGCTGGATCGAAGTAAGAAAATCCAGATGATCTGCACACGCAGTATGAACCAAGTTCAATGTTTTAATTCAAGTTAGTGACACATTCCATTCCATATACCAAGGAATCATTTCGGGGCCCCGTGGGGTCCCCTTTGTCAAGGTAACAAACACAGAATGGTGATGTCACCATTCTGTGTTTGTTACCTTGACAAAGGGCAGCCCACTGGTCCCCGAAATGATTCGTTGCTATATGGAATAGAATGTGTCACTAAATTGAATTAAAACATTGAACTTGGTTTATACTGAATGGATTTGGAATTTCTATCTTTTATGAGATTGGCTAGATATTTCCCCGCTTTATTACTATTGGAGTATTTGGTAGAGTTGGTTTTCCTCAGATTTGCTTCATATTTGTACAAGAGAAAATTCCGTAACTCCTGTCTGTAATGATATAATTGGTCGTTTATAGATGGGTCTTGGGAATTTTTATGGAGCTTTTCTAGGTCTTGTATTTTAGATAATAGATTTAGATAAGTTTGTTGCCTTTCTCTTTTTAATTTTGCGATTTGTCGGAGATGCATGCCTCTCATATAGGCTTTGTGAGCTGACCATATGGTGGGTTTATCTACATCAGGTGTGGTGTTGATCTTAAAAAAAAATCTTGTATGTGGTCTCTAGAGGTTGGAAGGAAATTTGGGTTGGAGATGATAGAATGATTCATTCTCCATGTTTTGGGTCTGTGGGAAAAGGAAGTATTCCTGATAGATAATTGTATCGGAGCGTGGTCTGACCACGTTATACTACCTATTGTGGCATCTTCAATTGATTGTAAGAGGTTTCTGTCAGGAAGTAATCAATACGAGAGTATGATCGGTGCACTGTACAGTAATGAATAGTTTTTCTGTTGTATGTAAAATTCTTCACGGGTCTAGTAAATTGTGTTCAGTACTTTGTCCAATAAAGTAAGGTGGGAGGTGGTTTTAGCTGAGGATTCTAGTCTTTTAATGCATGCATTAAAGTCGCCACCTATCAAAAGGTGACCCTGTTTGATTTAATCTACCTTTATGGAGTAGTTTCTGGAGAAAGTGTTTTTGTGAGGAGTTGGGAGCATATAAAGATACTATGGTACAGGTCTGACTATTAACCTGACCTACAAATATCGCATATCTACCACCTTCGTCTATAGATATTGAAATAGGATCAACCTTGACATCTTTTCGAAATGCTAATAAAACTCTTTTTTTTTTTTTTCTTGGTAAAAAGACTATGGTATATAAGTGGATAGTTAGAGGAGTTGCAGAATTTAGTGTCCTTCTGCAATAAAGGAGTCTCTTGGGCCATGAGGATGTGGGCTCCTTGTGTTTGAGCATCCTTCCACATCGTTCTTCGTTTGAATGAGGCCATGTGTATTGATTGAGTAAAATTTTAGTGAATAGTCATATGCCATTTGAGCCATCTTGAGCTGGCATTGCTTGCGTATAATGGATTAGATATCGGCAATATCATGGAGAAAACAGTTTTGATATATTAGACATTTTTCTAAGAATACTAAGTGAAAAACAACATAAAAACATGTTTAAGAACTAGAAACATACACATAAGTAAATAAATTCAGAAACAAGTTCACTTCTAAACTGTGTATTGGGGAGAGCAATAGTCAAATTGCACAGTGTTTGCACTCACAAGTAAAGAGAGCAGGAGATATAAATTAGTTACATAGTTATTTTGGTTGAAAAAAGACATACGTCCATCGAGTTCAACCAGTATAAAGTACAACACCAGCCTGCTCCCTCACATATCCCTGTTGATCCAGAGGAAGGCGAAAAAACCCTTACAAGGCATGGTCCAATTAGCCCCTAAAGGGAAAAATTCCTTCCCGACTCCAGATGGCAATCAGATAAAATCCCTGGATCAACATCATTAGGCATTACCTAGTAATTGTAGCCATGGATGTCTTTCAATGCAAGGAAAGCATCTAAGCCCCCTTTAAATGCAGGTATAGAGTTTGCCATAACGACTTCCTGTGGCAATGCATTCCACATCTTAATCACTCTTACTGTAAAGAACCCTTTCCTAAATAAATGGTTAAAACGTTTTTCCTCCATGCGCAGATCATGTCCTCTAGTCCTTTGAGAAGGCCTAGGGACAAAAAGCTCATCCGCCAAGGTATTATATTGCCCTCTGATGTATTTATACATGTTAATTAGATCCCCTCTAAGGCGTCTTTTCTCTAGACTAAATAAACCCAGTTTATCTAACCTTTCTCGATAAGTGAGACCTTCCATCCCACGCGTCAATTTTGTTGCTCGTCTCTGCACCTGCTCTAAAACTGCAATATCTTTTTTGTAATGTGGTGCCAAGAACTGAATTCCATATTCCAGATGTGGCCTTACTAGAGAGTTAAACATGGGCAATATTATGCTAGCATCTCGAGTTTTTATTTCCCTTTTAATGCATCCCAAAATTTTGTTAGCTTTAGCTGCAGCTGCTTGGCATTGAGTACGATTATTTAACTTGTTGTCAATGAGTACTCCTAAGTCCTTCTCCAAGTTTGATGTCCCCAACTGTATCCCATTTATTTTGTATGGTGCTAGACCATTAGTACGTCCAAAATGCATGACCTTACATTTGTCAACATTGAATTTCATCTGCCATGTATGTGCCCATATAGCCATCCTATCCAGATCCTGTTGCAATATGACACTATCTTCCTGAGAGTTGATGATTCTGCACAATTTTGTATCATCTGCAAAAATAGCAACATTGCTCACTACTGCATCTACTAGGTCATTAATAAATAAATTGAAGAGCACTGGACCCAGAACAGACCCCTGTGGGACCCCACTGCTAACAGTCACCCATTTTGAGTACGATCCATTGACCACAACTCTTTGTTTTCTGTCCATTAGCCAGTTCCCTATCCATGAACACAGACTCTTCCCCAGTCCTTGCATCCTCAACTTTTGCACCAGACTTTTGTGGGGAACAGTGTCGAAGGCCTTTGCAAAGTCCAAGTATATCACATCTACAGCATTCCCAATATCCATATTAGCATTCACTACCTCATAAAAGCTGAGCATGTTAGTCAAACAGGACCTGTCTTTAGTAAACCCATGTTGATGCTGAGAAATAAGATTATTTTCTACTATGAAGTCATGTATAGTATCTCTTAGTAACCCCTCAAATAATTTGCATACAACTGATGTTAAACTTACAGGTCTATAATTTCCTGGATCAGATTTTTTGCCCTTCTTAAATAATGGGAAAACGTGGGCTGTACGCCAATCCACTGGGACTCTGCCAGTTGCAAGAGAGTCACAAAAGATAAGATAAAGGGGTTTATCTATAACTGAACTTAATTCCCTTAGGACCCGAGGATGCATGCCATCCGGGCCAGGTGCCTTGTCTATTTTTAATTTATTTAGTCTTGCCTTCACTTCTTCCTGCGTTAAGTATTTAATATTACAGTTAGAAGATTGAGACTCTTCTGCCTCTGTAGTTTGCAACAGTGCTGTTTCTTTTGTGAAGACAGAAGCAAAGAAAGCATTTAATAACTCTGCCTTACCTTGGTCATCCACCATTGAGTTCCCATCCTCATCCTTTAGGAGTCCTATACAGTCAACCTTTCTTTTTTTAGAGTTAATGTACTTGTAAAACTTTTTTGGGTTAGATTTGATATCCTTAGCGATTTGTTTTTCAGCTTCAATCTTTGCCTGCCTAATTTCTTTTTTACAATTTTTATTGCACTCCTTATAATTGCTTAGTGCAGCCTCGGTCCCCTCCTGTTTTAAGACCTTATAGGCATTCTTTTTCCTCTTCATTTTATCTTTAACCTTTCTATTCATCCATAGAGGCCTTTTTTTATTCCTAGACATTTTGTTTCCATATGGGATATACATACTACAGTATTGATTGAGTATAAGTTTAAAAGCTTGCCATTTCCCTTCAGTGTCTTCCCCTTGTAGTACATTATCCCAGTTCACCAAACTTAGTGCCTGCCTAATTTGATTGAACTTTGCTTTTCTAAAATTCATAGTTTTAGTGGTCCCGCTGCCCCGTGGCCTATCAGTCACCAGATCAAACGTTATCATGTTGTGATCACTATTTCCCAAATGTTCTTGAACCTGCACATTTGATACATTATCTGGTCTATTAGAAATGATCAGATCCAGTAACGCATGCCCCCTAGTTGGTTCAGTTACCATTTGAGTCAAGTAATTGTCCTGTAGTGCTGCCAGAAATCTGCTGCTTTTACCAGAATGGGTAGCCTCAATACTCCAGTCAATGTCTGGAAAGTTGAAGTCGCCCATAATTATGACCTCATTTTTACCTGCAGCTTTTTCAATCTGCTGTAGTAATCGCAGTTCTGCAGCTTCATTAATAAGAGGTGGCCTGTAGCATACCCCAATAAGCAATTGGCAACTTTTATTTCCACCATGAATATTTACCCAAACGGACTCCACATCTTCGCAATCTTCCTCCATCTCATCGTTGAGGACAGCTGTAAGAGAATTCTTAACAAAGAGACAAACCCCTCCACCTTTTTTCCCTGTTCTATCCCTCCTAAACACATTGTATCCTTTTAAATTAGCTATCCAGTCATGGCTTTCATCCATCCATGTCTCGGTTATTCCCACAATGTCATAGCCTTTGTCATTCAGAATGAACTCTAGTTCGTCTATTTTATTTGCAAGGCTCCGAGCATTGGTTACCATGCACTTTATATTTTTACCACCACATTTACCAATTTTGTTTACATGAAATTGGCTACTTGAATTTTTACCAACCTCCTTAATCTTTACACTGTCCCCACCCCCCTCTCCACCCTCCATAATGATAGGTTCCCACTGTCTTTTTACCTCATCTTGTCTACGTATTGAGACTTTATCCTCCCGCCTCCCCCCAGATCCTAGTTTAAAATCTCCTCCAACCGTTTAGCCATCTTCTCCCCCAATGCAGCTGCACCCTCCCCATTAAGGTGCAGCCCATCCCTGCTGTAGAACCTGTAGCCAACTGCAAAGTCTGCCCAGTTCTCCAGGAACCCAAACCCTTCCTTCCTACACCAATTTCTCAGCCACTTATTTAACTCCCTAAGCTCCCTCTGTCTCTCAGATGTAGCACGTGGCACTGGCAGTATTTCAGAAAACACCACCTTGGAGGTCCTTGCTTTAAGTTTATCTCCAAGTACCTGAAAATCCTTTTTGAGGACCTTCCATCTCCCACTAACTTTGTCATTGGTGCCAATGTGTACCATGACAGCCGGGTCTTCCCCAGCCCCACCCAGTAATCTGTCAATTCTTTCCGCTACATGCCGAACCCGAGCACCCGGGAGGCAACAGACTGTACGGCATTCGCGGTTTCTTCGACAGATTACCCTATCTGTGCGCCTAATAATTGAATCCCCTACCACCAGTACCTGTCTAGCCTTAGCTGCACTCCTATTCCCTTTCTCGTTACAGCAGTCTGCCCCTTGGTTGCTAAGGAGCACATCCTGCTGCAGCATTGCTACTCCTGAATCATCCTCCCCAATATTACGCAAACAAGCATACTTATTAGTGAGGGACAACTCGGGACTAGCCTCCCTGCCACTTTTTCCCCTACCCCTTCTAACTGTGACCCAACTAGCGGCTGCCTCTGCTTCTTGGTCCGGCTGTACTCCACCCTCCTCATCTTCAACGGTTCCATCCAGTGTCTGGATCGTGAGATCCAAGCTCTTCTCCATGTTGTGTATGCTTCTCAGTGTTGCGAGATGCTTATTTAGCTCTGCGACTTCCGCCTCTAACTGAGCAACACGCACACACCCAGGGCAACAGTAAACACCCTCAATCCGCTGATCAAGGCATGCATACATGTTGCAGGATGTACACTGCACAGCATCGTCCAACATGATGACTTTTGTGTGGGGAAAAATTATTTAAAGTAAACTGTGGCGGTAAAAGATGAAACGGGAGATTGAGTGTAGCTGGGGAGGAGGAGAGGGAGAGTAAGTAAAGTTGGGGAGTGTGGGGAGTGAGGGGAGGAGAAGGGCGGGAGGGGGGAGGAGGGGCGGGAGGGGTGGAGGAGTGGAGGTGGAGTGAGTGAAGTTGGGGTGGAGTCCTCAAAATTTAAAGACTACACCACAGCGTGCCTAGCACATTCTAACCAATGCAAAAAACCGCAATATTGATTGAAGGTTTTTTTTTTTTTTTTAGTCCTTACCTACTTCCTCTCACCACTCTCTTTGTGCCTGTGTTGTAACGCCTGTTTTTAACGCCTATGCCACTTGTGTCGCAGCCACTTGGTGAGCAAGCCACAGACTGAGCAAGCTCAGTACTGAGTCCTGAAGCTGACCAAATACCTCCTGTTGCAGCTAGTCCCTCCCCCTAGCCAATTGCCTGCTGCAAAACAAACTAGAGGGAAAAGAAAAAAAAAATTCTACTTTTTAAAGCTGACACTTGCTGCTTAATATCAGATGAACCACAACAGACAATCCACCAGATATTGCAGCAGCAAAAAACAATATACAAAGAGCAATGTAATATAATTAGTGCTCACAATTCCCAGCAGTGAAGTGAAGCAGCCCTTCACCAAGATTAGAATTGCCTGGTTTGGCTTAGATTTGTGTTCCATCTTAATTAGTATTGTCAGAGGAGAAGGTGTTTTTCTGCCTAGCTTGTGTTTTGGCAGCAGGAGTGGTGTCTTATTGTATTTGGATCTTTAATTGTTTGAGGAGTTTTATTCCAGAGTCTAGTGTTGATATAGCGTAATGCTTGTTGTACACTGAGAATAGGAGTTTGGTGGGATATCCCCATCTGTAGTTGATTTGGGCATCTCGCAAAGCTTTCGCCACTGGTTGCAGAGCTCTTCTGTGCTGTAGTGTAGGTTGAGATAGATCCGAGAAAATTGTAATTTTGGAGAAGGGATCCAGGAGAATACCCACTTTTTTTAAAGCCAGAAACCGATTTTCCTTGATTTGATAAAATAAGAAGCGCACTATGACATCTCTAGGGATATGCTCAGCAAGGGCAGCTTTAGCAAGTGAAGTAACAAATGACCGTAGATCCTCATGTGATACTGATTCTGGTATGCCTCTTAATTTAAGATGGTTTCTCCTGGAGTGGTCCTCCAGATCTGAAGCTTTTGATTTAAGCCATGTTATATCTTTGGTGTGTTGTTCTGTGGTATCCACCATCACATTGTGTTGATTAACAAGATTAGTGATTTTATTCTCAGTTAAATCCACTCTGTAGGCTAACTCAGAAATGTCTCTTTGTAAAGAGGTATGGATGGTTGTAAATTCTGCCACTAAAGAAGACTTGAAAGATAATAAGTTCCTTAAAGGGACTCCGAGCTCAGAAAAAAAACGAAAATGGTACTCACCTGGGGCTTTCTGCAGCCCACCGTAGGTCGGTAGGTCCTACGGCGGCCTCCTGGCTCTTTTCCCTAGGCCTGTCCAGAAATGGCTGACCGGCGGCTCCCCCGCGACACTGGGCCCGAGTGTCGGGCTCTTCTTCCGCAAACGTCACGGCTTTCGTCACGCCGCCGGCCGCCTCGCATCATGACGGTGGCCGGCGTGACAGTACTGCACATGCGCGGTTTAATCCTTAGTGGGGTTGACTGTGTCCGGAGCTGCATTGTAAATCTGGGCACAGACTGATTCACAGCTGTGGTGCTTCTTGAAGCCAGATTGTAGGAGGTCAAAGATGTTGTTCCTTGAAAATCTGACTTTAAGTTGGAGAGGCACAGCCTTTTTTATTACTTTTCCCAGAAAGGGAGGTTGGAGACAGGTCTGTAGCTGCTAGGAATATGTGGAGCTAGGGATGGTTTCTTTAGTAGCCTGATGATTGCACCATTGTGGACGGCCATATGAAAGTTACACACACTGCTCTCCATATCCAGAGAGGTGGGGCACAGAATCACCACAGACCTGGCGGTTTCTCACATTTCAGTCTAGTGGCGGAGGAAGGAAGAGTAACACGGATACCAAATCTTTTATCACTACAACTCTGCACATGGTGATAGGGACGGGGCTAAAGTGGCCATCAATGCTGCGCTGCTTTATCACATTGCGGTGGGGGGAGAACACTTAGGGAGCACACTATTGACTGTTGACTTGAGTATAGGCAGAGACCTCCACTCTAACAAACTTGGCTTATTCTCCAGTACAGTGCTGTCCAACTTCGCAGGCATGGAGGGCCGTTCCCCCCCCCCCCCCTCCACAAAATGCACTCGGATTGGCTGCAGGTTTGCCCACAAACTGCAATCAGATTGGCTGCAGGTTTACCCACAGAATACACAAAGATTGGCTGCAGATTTACCCACAAAATACACAGATTGGCTGCAGATTTACCCACAAAATACACAGATTGGCTGCAGATTTACCCACAAAATACACAACAATTGGCTGCAGATTTACCCACAAAATACACAACAATTGGCTGCAGATTTACCCACAAAATACACAAAGGTTGGCTGCAGATTTACCCACAAAATACACAGATTGGCTGCAGATTTACCCACAAAATACACAACAATTGGCTGCAGATTTACCCACAAAATACACAACAATTGGCTGCAGATTTACCCACAAAATACACAAAGGTTGGCTGCAGATTTACCCACAAAATACAGAAAGATTGGCTGCAGATTTACCCACAAAATACATTCAGATTGGCTGCAGATTTACCCACAAAATACATTCACATTGGCCGCAGATGTGCTCACAAAATGCAGTCAGATTGGCCGCAGATGTGCCCACAACATGCAGTCAGATTGGCCGCAGAGTTGCCCGCAAAATGCAGTCAGATTGGCCGCAGATTTACCCACAAAATGCAGTCAGATTGGCCGCAGATGTGCCCACAAAATGCAGTCACATTGGCCGCAGATGTGCCCACAAAATGCATTCAGATTACCCGCAGATGTGCCCACAAAATGCAGTCAGATTGGCCGCAGATGTGCCCACAAAATGCATTCAGATTGCCCGCAAATGTGCCCACAAAATGCAGTCAGATTGGCCGCAGATGTGCCCACAAAATGCACTCAGAACGGTAATGTTGTCTGCTAAGCATTTCTTCACCACTTTTGCTGTGTGTTTTGGGTCATAGTCATGCTGAAATGTCCATTGGTGGCTAAGGCCAAGTTTCCTCATGTTGTTGTTGAGAATCCTCATGTATTACACTTTTCTTTTTTTTTTTCTTTTCATGGTGCCGTTTACTATGATTAGGTTCCCTGGTCCATTGACTGGAAAAAAAAACCCCAAAGCATTAGGTTCCAGTGTTCTCCCCAGAATTTTTTTCCAGCCGGGTGGCATGAAAAAGTAGCCGGGTGGTGTGCGAGTTGCGAGGGGGGGATTTTTTTCCCCCTTACAGTATGAGAATGAGGAGTCGAGCCAGGTGCTCCTCAAAATTAGCCAGGTGAAGCAACTGTCTTAAAGAGTTTGGGAAGAACACTACAAATGGGTGTTACAGTTGCATTTCATGGGGAGGCTGGTTTGGGCATCATGGTGACGTAGTGGTTAGCACTCTTTCCTTGCAGTGCTGGGTCCCCCGTTTGAATGCCAGCCAGGGCACCATCTACAAGTTTGTATGTTCTCTCAGTGTCTGTGTGGGTTTCCTCCGGGCACTCCGGTTTCCTCCCACATCCTAAAACCACACAGATAAGTTAATTGCCCCCCCCCCCCTAAATTGGCCCTAGACTACAAAACATACACTACATGATACATATATATGACATACGACTATGGTAGGAATTAGATTGTGAGCCGCTCTAAGGGACAGTTAAATGACAAGACAATATACTCTGTACAGCACTGCAGAAGAAGTTTGTGCTATATAAATACCAAATAATAATAATATCCACAGCAGTGGTGCCTGGGAGACATCTCGAGCTCACTCTAACCTGAATTATCGCAAATTCTTTCTGTTTTAGGAAAGCAAACTTTTGTTTTTAATAATATTACGGGATTGAGACAGAAACGAGTCAGCAGCAGCCTCCATCCCCTCCAAGTCAGCTAATCTAAATTGCAGGTCAATGCAGTCATATTTGTTTTATCACATCCCCTAGCTTGACAGCTCCCTGCCCTCTCACAAGCTGAAAAATCAGATAAAACGTGCTCCTGCTGGTTAGAGGACAATAGCAGAGACCTCATCCAGTGGAAGGGAGATCATTACTTATCTGTAGAGTTTACAACTTGTTCTCCCCACCACATCAGAAGTGCGTGTGTGTTGAAGCAAGCAGCCGGGAAACAGGGGGCGGGGCGGCAGAACTCCATGCCCTGCACTGCCCGATCACATGTGACTCAGCCTCGGAGCTGCCTGGAGAGGATGGGACTGGCTGCTGACAATTCATGCAGCCAGCCCAGGACAGAGGAAACACAATGTCCGTATTTGCTGGGGAGTGAGAGTCTGCCTGCAGCCCCAGGCTCTCTCCCCAGCCTCAAGTCACACAGCATTAGCCTGCCAGCATGTGTATGCGGATGGCTGCTATGTCTGATCGTGCTGCCCAAGTCCCGCCCCTTACAACCCGCCCAGCCAATCACAGCTCCACTAGGAAGGTGAGGTCACCCAGGCAGAGGAGCGCTCCTGCACTGTAAAGCGATGGCTTTTGCTTCCGTCCCCCAGCCGAGCGCTGATTGATAGCAGGCTATGGAGCGCTCCTGCCTGCAGATTACAGCAGTGACATTTGCTAGCTACGCAAGTGCATACCAACAGGCGGGCGGGGTTTTAAAACACCCGGGCGGCCCGCCCACCTAATTAAGCCTGGGGAGAACACTGAGGTTCCCACCACCATGTTTGATAGTGGGGATGGTGTTCTTTGGGTTGAAGGGTTCTCCTTTTTTACGCCAAATGAAGGAAGCTTCATTGTGACCAAATAATTAAATTTTTGTTTCACAGAAGACCCGAAGTCTTCTTCTTTGTCCAGATGAGCATTTGCAAAGGCCAAACGAGCTTTTGTGTGCCTTATCTGGAGAAGTGGTGTCCTCCTTGTTCTGCATCAGTGGAACCCAGCAGTGTGCATTGTCCAATGGATTGTCTGCCTTGAGACATTGCCACCAGCAGAGCCCAGATTCACCAGGATGGCATTGATGGTGATCCTTTGATTCTTTTTCACTTCTCTCACTATCCTCCTGGCCAGCACAGGTGTCACTTTTGGCTTCCGACCACGTCCTCTGAGTTTTTTCACAGTGCAGAGCATCTTGTATTTTTTTAACCACTTCAGCCTTCAGTGTTGTTTCACCTTATGCATCCGAACAACTTTCACCTCCCATTCATTCGCCAATAACTTTCTCACTACTTATCACACTGAAATGATCTATATCTTGTTTTTTTCACCACTATTTAGGCTTTCTTTGGGTGGTACATTTTGCTAAGAATTATTTTATTCTAAATCCATTTTACAGGAAGATTAAGAAAAAAAATCAGTTTTAAAATAATACATGCTACTGTCATTAAAACTGTCATTAAAACCCACATTTTATTTGCCTATTTGTCTCGGGTTTTACACCTTTTAAATTATGTCCCTATCACAATGTATGGCGCCGATATTTTATTTAGAAATAAAGGGGAATTTTTTCAGTTTTGCGTCCATCAATTATTACAAGCCCATAATTAAAAAATTAACACTATACCTTACCACATACAAATTAAAAAAGTTCAGCCCCTAAGGTAATTATTTACAAAAAAAAAGTGTAGCTATTGGGAAGTATGGGAGTTAAGGGACTAATTTTATAAGTAAAAAAAAAAGTCATTATCTGGAAATTTTCATTTCCAGTCGCAATTTTACTATTTGGCCACAAGATGACTTCGCAGCTCACTTCTGCATGCATAGTATTACTATGCAAAGTGGAAGTAATGTGTATGGGGCAGAAGGAAAGACTGTGAAAGACTGAGCCGTCTCTTTGACGTTGTCGGTCTTTCATACGGGGACTTAGATCAATGAACGGGAACTTAGTTCCCATTCATTGATCTCCGGGCTAACGGAAGGCGGCGGGAGCGCACACGATCGCGCGCCCTAGGCAGCGGCAGCAGTGCAGGCTATATGGACAGAAATATCCATCTACATAGAATTAAGTGGTTAATAACTTTGCACTGTATCCACTGGAACTGGAAAACATTTAGAAATGGCCTTGTAGCCCTTTTCTGACTTTTGAACAGCCCCATTGCGCAGCCGCAGGTCCTCACTGAGCTCCTTTGTCTTGGCCATGACTGTCCACAAACCAACTGCAAAGAGCTGCTGTTTTTTACCTGTTGAATTGATTAAAACAGCTGTTCCCAATTAATCAGTGTAATTAGGATGCTTTAGACCAGCTTGGAGTATTTGGAATGGTAGAGAACTTTGGATTTCCCCACAGACTGTGAAAGTTTGTGAAGGGTATGAATGATTTTGGACTGGGCACTTTTTGCTCAAATTTAAATAGTCTGAGAAATGTTTTTTTTTTCTACAATAATGCCTTTTGTACATAGTCATGTTATCTTTTGGGAGACACCTATGTCATTCCCCATCAAAAAACTACTTGCTGGTTGAATAAAAGTAACTTTTTAAGTCAAAATTTGCCAAGGGTATGAATAATTATGGCAATTGAATGTTATGCCAGGCTGCAATTCTACTTTAAAACGTATATGATCTGAACAATGGTTGCAGTGGGTCCAAGCAAATAGATGCGGAGCTTGCCTGGAATCCAGACCTACTACGGACCCTTGTTGATGCCACCCGCTGGCCACAGTCGATGTCCGAGGAATGGAACATTGAGCATGTGAGATATGCTTGCAAATTTATGCGATCTTGTACATGCATTTCTTTTGCAATTGGCAAACTGAATTAAAGGTATTGCATCACAGAGGCACCCTCTTATCTCTCCTATTTCTGAAATAACTACATGGGTAATACATGCATGGCAGCAGTAAACCTGGTCCCTGTTTTTGTATTGCTCTTTAATCAAACGTTAGATGGGCTTTATTATAATTTCTTTCCTGGAGCTTGACTTGAAGACCGATAACTAGTTTATTTTCTCAGCATTTCATGCTTTGTTCACATTATACTATTGTCAATCTAAACTGTATCATTATATATATAATTTCTGAAATTGTGACACTTTACATAATGCATACATAGTTGCCTAATGTTTCGATGGTTTTTATCTAGGATGATGACACTGAAGAAGAACCAAAGTTAAAGTATGAAAGGCTGTCAAATGGTGTGAGTGATATCTTGCAAGAGGATGCAGCAAGTTGCATGACCGTCCATGAGAAGGTATTGTTTTGCTGCTGAAACTCCATCCTTCTGCTAGCTGGGCTTATTTTTTAATTTAACACTTACATCTTGTAATATTAAATGGTCACCTTAAAGGTGTGACCAATACAATATACAGTCAAATCCGACCGGATGTGCTGGAAAATTGTTGATTGTTTAGAAATTGAAAAGCATAAAAGATATAAAACTGAATACAGAGGACAAGACAAAAAACAGACATAAATTAGTGCACACCCATCAAGAGCTAAAATGTATACTTCATTTTAACACCGCATACAAATTGCAGTAAAAACTTGTGCACTCTCAAACCACCAACATGAAATTCTAGCTAATGAGACCATGAAAGTTGAATACAATTAAAATAAATGTAATAAAATAAATGTAATTGTATAGATAAAAACAGAACATAGTGAAAAGCCAATTAACCAAAAGTAAAAAGATTGTGCAATTTGTAAGGTCCAAAGAAAGAAATGTATATTTGTGAAAAAAAAATGGCTCTACAAGTCACAGGAAACATGAGCATGAATGCTGTCAATGGACTTAAATTAAGAACATTTGTAAAAGAATGTAACTATGAAGAACATGCAATTTCTTCTCCAATTACCCACCAGGTCCTTGCCCGCTAGGAAATTTGGCTTGTGTGGGGACTTGGAGTCTGTCTCATCAGTGCAGCAAGGGATGAACGGGGGGGGGGGATGGAGTCTAACCTGGGGACCACGATTGTCACATCAGATAGAATAATGTAGCTTGCTGAGTGCTAAAAGGGGCTGTAGTTGTGTAGGTTTTCCAGGAGGGTAGTGCTATCTACTATATTTATTTATCGTATTTATAAAGCGCCTACATATTACGCAGCGCTGGACGTTAAAGTTAGACAATATTTAGGGGTGACATACAGCAAAAAGACAATACAGGAATACAAGAAAAACCAGATCACACAGCACAGTATAAGTACAAGGTAATGCTTAGTCAGTCACTGTATGGGTTCATGGGGATTAGGCGTGTCACGTTCACTCAAATGCATAGCATGGGTGCACAGTAATGGAGGTGTGTGATCAGGTGAGACACACGAGGAGGACCATGCCGAAGGCTTACAATCTAGAGGGAGATGTAGGGACACGAAAGTTAGGGGACCAGAGTTCAGCTGCAGGTTTAGAGCACCAGTGAGGGGTGGTAGACCAGAGTGAAAAGGTGAGTTTTGAGGGCCTGCTTGAAGATGTTGAAAGAGGGGGCTGCCCTAATGGGTGGTGGTAGGACGTTCCAAAATGTTGGAGCAGCTCTTGAGAAGTGCTGGAGGCGTGCATGGGACTGGATGTTGTGAGGGCGATCAGGTGAAGTTCATTGGAGGAGCGGAGTGAGTGGCTAGGTGTGTACCTCTGAGTAAGATTGTAAATGTAGAGTGGACAGATTTGTAGGTCAGACACAGTATCTTGAATCTGTTTCTGCAATGGATTGGAAGCCACTGGAGGGATTCACAGAGGGGAGCCGCCGTGGTGGAGCGATGGAAAGAGTGGATAATTCTGGCAGGGAAATTTGGGTCATAGGGGGACCAAACAGAAGGGCATTGCAGTAGTCAAGGTGGGAAATTATGAAAGCACGGATGATTGGTTTGGTGGTGGCAGAGATCAGGAAAGGGCGGATCTTGCAGATGTTAGAGGTGTAACTTGCAGGTCTTTGTGAGGTTTTGGATGTGGGGAGTGATGGAGAGTGCACAGAGTCCAAGGTGACACTCAGACAGTGGGCTTGAGAGGTAGGGCGAATGGTAGTGTGGTTAACAGTGACATGCACATCTGGGAGGTTCAGGGATGGCCGGGGTAAGAAGACCATACATTCAGTTTTGTCCAGATTTTGTTTCAGGAACCTAGTGGACAACCAGGAGGAGATGGCTGATAGGCAGGAGGAGACCTTGTCCATGGTAGTGGTGTGGACGTAGATCTGGGTATCATCTGCATACAGATGGTGGTTAAAACCCATGGAGGAGATAATCTTGCCAATGGAGGATGTGTGTAGGGAGAACAGTAGGGGGCCAAGGACCGAGCATTGGGGGACTCCTACCAAGAGGTGGTTGGGGGTGCATGAGGAGTCATTGAAGGAAGTCGTGAAGGAGCGGTTCGAGAGGTAGGATGAGAGCCAGGCCAGGGCGAGGTCATGAATGCCCATGGACTGGAGGAGTAGAGGATGATCCACTGTGTCAAAAGCTGCTGAAAGGTCAAGGAGGAGAATGGAGTATTTGCCTTTAGATTTAGCTAAGGCAAGGTCATTGACCACTTTGGTGAGAGCTGTTTTGGTTGAGTGGGCAGGCAGAAATCCAGATTCCAGTGGGTCTAGCAGGGAGTTGGCATTGAGGTACTGGGTCAGGTGTTTGTGAACCAGACACTCAAGGAGTTAACTAAGGGTTTCTTAACTCAATCTTTAAATAGCCCCAGCAGGGCATCTTTTGTGGAAATCCACAGAGGTGGTTAAAGGGACTCCGAGCAGTGCAGAAACTATGGAAAGATGCATATCATTTTAAAGCTCTCTTTCTCCTCTTTCCAATGATATATAAATCACCGCCCTATGCCTTTTAGTTTTCGCTATTTTCGCGATTGAAATTGCCGCGACCGCGATTTCAATCGCGAAAATAAAGAAAACTAAAAGGCGCAGAGCGACAATTTAGGTGTCGCCAGAAAGAGGAGAAAGAGAGCTTTAAAATGATATCCATCTTTCCATAGTTACTTGTATTACACAGGACGACACTTTCCCCAGTGTCAGCAGCTCCATTCAGCAGAAAAAGTCGTCCTGTGTAATACAATGTAACTATGGAAAGATGGATATCATTTTAAAGCTCTCTTTCTCCTCTTTCTGGCGACACCTAAATCGTTGCCCTACGTCTTTTAGTTTTCTTTATTTTCGCGATTGAAATCGCGGCCGCGGCAATTTCAATCGCAAAATTAGCGAAAACTAAAAGGCGTAGGGCAGCGGTTTATATATCATCGGAAAGAGGAGAAAGAGAGATTTAAAATGATATGCATCTTTCCATAGTTTCTGCACTGCTCGGAGTCCCTTTAATGAGCTCTGCTAAGACACAAATTATGACATCTGTGAATGTTTGGGATTTACTGCAAAACATGTACTGTTAAAGGTACTTGTAGACTGAGTTGAGAACCCCTGTATTAGACTCTCCAATATTAGGCATCTTATTGGAGAGGAAATTGAGATTTTGTTGGGATATGGTGAGTTTCATGTTTAAGTTTTCATTATGTAGTTGTCAGCAATTTTGTAACAAAAGGGGTGGCATTCGTAGCCCAGAGAGCAAGAAGTATTTTGCGGGCAGCGCATATTAGATGTTTAACTTGTGTAACGGGAACGGAGTACAGGTTGCGTTTTGCCCTCTGGGATGGGCATGCAGAGCTGTCAGATACACACAACACCGATCGTTCCAAGATCAACAACACCTTTATTGACACACTATGTACAATTTTACAGGCAGGAAACAAAACCAAAATAAATCCTAACCGTCCGGGTGCTAACTAACTTAACCACTTCCCGACCGCCTAACGCACAGAGGCGGCCGGGAAGTGGACCCCGCAAGGACCAGCTCATGCCCAAAGGCGGCGGTCCTTGTAGGGGCATGGGCGGAGCGATCGCGTCATCCGTGACGCGATCCTCCGCCGGCGCCTGTCACCGCTCGCCCGCCGCAACATCCCGCCGGCTATACGGAAGCGCCGGCGGGATGTTAACCCCGCTATCGCCGCATACAAAGTGTATAATACACTTTGTAATGTTTACAAAGTGTATTATACAGGCGGCCTCCTGCCCTGGTGGTCCCAGTGTCCGAGGGACCACCAGGGCAGGCTGCAGCCACCCTAGTCTGCACCAAGCACACTGATTTCCCCCCCCCTGCCCCAGATCGCCCACAGCACCCCTCAGACCCCCCCCTGCCCACCCCCCAGACCCCTGTTTGCACCCAATCACCCCCCTAATCACCCATCAATCACTCCCTGTCACTATCTGTCAACGCTATTTTTTTTTATCTCCCCCCCCTGCCCACTGCCCCCTCCTGATCACCCCCCCACCCCTCAGATTCTCCCCAGACCCCCCCCCCCCCCGTGTACTTTATGCATCTATCCCCCCTGATCACCTGTCAATCACCCATCAATCACCCCCTGTCACTGCCGCCCATCAATCAGCCCCTAACCTGCCCTTGCGGGCAATCTGATCACCCACCCACACCAATAGATCGCCCGCAGATCCGACATCAGATCACTACCCAAACGCAGTGTTTACATCTATTCTCGCCTCTAAACACCCACTAATTACCCATCAATCACCCATCAATCACCCCCTATCACCACCTGTCACTGTTACCCATCAGATCAGACCCTAATCTGCCCCTTGCGGGCACCCAATCACCCGCCTACACGCTCAGATTGCCCTCAGACCCCCCCTTATCAATTCGCCAGTGCAATATTTACATCTGTTCTTCCCTGTAATAACCCACTGATCACCTGTCAATTCCACAAAATTCGCCCCCTCATAGACCACCTGTCATCAAAATTTGCAGATGCTTATACCCCTGAACAGTCATTTTGAGACATTTGGTTTCCAGACTACTCACGGTTTTGGGCCCGTAAAATGCCAGGGCGGTATAGGAACCCCAGAAACTGACCCCATTTTAGAAAAAAGACACCCCAATGTATTCTGTTAGGTGTATGACGAGTTCATAGAAGATTTTATTTTTTGTCAAAAGTTAGCGGAAATTGATTTTTTTTTTTTCACAAAGTGTCATTTTTCACTAACTTGTGACAAAAAATAAAATCTTCTATGAACTCGCCATACACCTAACGGAATACCTTGGGGTGTCTTC
This sequence comes from Hyperolius riggenbachi, assembly GCF_040937935.1. NCBI lineage: Eukaryota > Metazoa > Chordata > Amphibia > Anura > Hyperoliidae > Hyperolius > Hyperolius riggenbachi. The sequence continues at coordinate 163,593,470 of NC_090650.1, forward strand.
TTTCTAAAATGGGGTCACTTGTGGGGTTCCTATACTGCCCTGGCATTTTAGGGGCCCTAAACCGTGAGGAGTAGTCTAGAAAACAAATGCCTCAAAATGACCTGTGATTAGGACGTTGGGCCCCTTAGCGCACCTAGGCTGCAAAAAAGTGTCACACATGTGGTATCGCCGTACTCAGGAGAAGTAGTATAATGTGTTTTGGGGTGTATTTTTACACATACCCATGCTGGGTGGGAGAAATCTCTCTGTAAATGGACAATTGTGTGTGGAAAAAAAATCAAACAATTGTCATTTACAGAGGTATTTCTCCCACCCAGCATGGGTATGTGTAAAAATACACCCCAAAACACATTATACTACTTCTCCCGAGTACGGCGATACCACATGATTGGCACTTTTTTGCAGCCTAACTGCGCTAAGGGGCCCAAAGTACTCATTGGACTTTGGGCCCCTTAGCGCAGTTAGGCTGCAAAAAAGTGCCAATCATGTGGTATCGATTAGGATTTTACAGGTCATTTTTGTTTCAAGACTACTCCTCACGGTTTAGGGCCCCTAAAATGCCAGGGCAGTATAGGAACCCCACAAATGACCCCATTCTAGAAAGAAGACACCCAAACGTATTCCGTTAGGAGTATGGTGAGTTCATAGAAGATTTTATTTTTTGTCACAAGTTAGCGGAAAATGACACTTTGTGAAAAAAAACAATTAAAATCAATTTCCGCTAACTTGTGACAAAAAAATAAAAACTTCTATGAACTCACCATACTCCTAACGGAATATCTTGGGGTGTCTTCTTTCTAAAATGGGGTCATTAGTGGGGTTCCTATACTGCCCTGGCATTTTAGGGGCCCTAAACCGTGAGGAGTAGTCTTGAAACAAAAATGACCTGTGAAATCCTAAAGGTACTCATTGGACTTTGGGCCCCTTAGCGCGCAGTTAGGGTGCAAAAAAGTGCCAATCATGTGGTATTGCCGTACTCAGGAGAAGTAGTATAATGTGTTTTGAGGTGTATTTTTACACATACCCATGCTGAGTGGGAGAAAGATCTCTGTAAATGGACAATTGTGTGTAAAAAAATTAAAAAATTGTCATTTACAGAGATATTTCTCCCACCCAGCATGGGTATGTGTAAAAATACACCCCAAAACACATTATACTACTTCTCCTGAGTACGGCAATACCACATGTGTGGCACTTTTTTGCAGCCTAACTGCGCTAAGGGGCCCAAAGTCCAATGAGCACCTTTAGGCTTTACATGGGTGCTTACAAATTAGCACCCCCCAAAATACGAGGACAGTAAACACACCCCACAAATGACCCCATTTTGGAAAGTAGACACTGCAAGGTATTCAGAGAGGGGCATGGTGAGTCCGTGGCAGATTTCATTTTTTTTGTCGCAAGTTAGAAGAAATGGAAACTTTTTTTTTTTTTTTTTTTTTGTCACAAACTGTCATTTTCCGCTTACTTGTGACAAAAAGTAATATCTTCTATGAACTCACTATGCCTCTCAGTGAATACTTTGGGATGTCTTCTTTCCAAAATGGGGTCATTTGGGGGGTATTTATACTATCCTGGAATTCTAGCCCCTCATGAAGCATGTCAGGTGGTCAGAAAAGTCATAGATGCTTGAAAATGGGAAAATTCACTTTTTGCACCATAGTTTGTAAACGCTATAACTTTTACCCAAACCAATAAATATACACTGAATGGGTTTTTTTTTTAATCAAAAACATGTTTGTCCACATTTTTCGAGCTGCATGTATACAGAAATTTTACTTTATTTGAAAAATGTCAGCACAGAAAATTAAAAAAATCATTTTTTTGCCAAATTCATGTCTTTTTTGATGAATATAATAAAAAGTAAAAATCGCAGGAGCAATCAAATCGCACCAAAAGAAAGCTTTATTAGTGACAAGAAAAGGAGCCAAAATTCATTTAGGTGGTAGGTTGTATGAGCGAGCAATAAACCGTGAAAGCTGCAGTGGTCTGAATGGAAAAAAAGTGGCCGGTCCTTAAGGGGGGTAAAGCCCTAGGTCCTCAAGTGGTTAAACAAAGTAAATATCGCACTGACACACAAAAATACCTGTTTAGGTTTCTTTGAATTCACAGAGCAGACCTGAAAAGCTCCTGCTCTATCACCAGCAGCCTGAGGTCCCGTTTCCACTAGCGCGAATTCGCATGGGCAATACAAGTGGATGGGGCTGTTTCCACTTGTCAGGATTTCTGAGCGTTTTTTTGTGCAGAAAAAATCTGCACAGCAGAGCCATCAGAATTTGCATACCGCTATGCGAATCGTATACAACAGGTGTGCCCAACCTACGGCCCGCGGGCCATTTGTGGCCCGCGAGGCCTGTTTATGTGGCCCGCGGAGGTGTCCTGCAGAGGGAGAGGATCGGGTGAGGACAGAGGCTGCACGCAGAGGGAGAGGATCGGGGGGTTATATGAGGCTGCCCGCGGAGGGAGAGGATCGGGTGGATATAGGCTGAGGACAGAGGGAGAGGATCGGGTGGTATTGGTACAGAGTCTCTACTACAGACCGTTATCCTTGCATCGGCATTCGGCAACTAAGTAGTTGCGCGCATACACCCGAGTGTGCTGCGTATTCAGCCCCGGGTAGCGCTGGGATAGTTACAAAGCCTTCCTCATTGGTTATTGCAGGAACCTTCCTCCAATAGGAATCAGGCTGATTCCTATTGGAGGAAGGTTCCTTCAATAACCAATGAGGAAGGCTTTGTAACTATCCCAGCGCTACCCGGGGCTGAATACGCAGCACACTCGGGTGTATGCGCGCAACTACTTAGTTGCCGAATGCCGATGCAAGGATAACGGTCTGTAGTACAGACTCTGTACCAATACCACCCGATGCTCTCCCTCCGTCCTCAGCCTATATCCACCCGATCCTCTCCCTCTGCGGGCAGCCTCGTCCTCAGCATAATTACAGGCCCACGCAGAGCCGACAGCCCCCTCAGCCAGCACAGAGCCGATAGCCCCCTCAGCCAGCACAGAGCCGACAGCCCCCTCAGGCCCACACAGAGCCGACAGCCCCCTCAGGCCCACACAGAGCCGACAGCCCCCTCAGCCAGCACAGAAGCGACAGCCCCCTCAGCCAGCACAGAGCTGACAGCCCCCTCAGCCAGCACAGAGCCGACAGCCCCCTCAGCCAGCACAGAGCCGACAGCCCCCTCAGCCAGCACAGAGCCGACAGCCCCCTCAGCCAGCACAGAAGCGACAGCCCCCTCAGCCAGCACAGAAGCGACAGCCCCCTCAGCCAGCACAGAGCCGACAGCCCCCTCAGCCAGCACAGAAGCGACAGCCCCCTCAGCCAGCACAGAGCTGACAGCCCCCTCAGGCCCACACAGAGCCCACAGCCCCCTCAGCCAGCACAGAGCCGACAGCCCCCTCAGCCAGCACAGAGCCGACAGCCCCCTCAGGCCCACACAGAGCCGACAGCCCCCTCAGCCAGCACAGAGCCGACAGCCCCCTCAGGCCCACACAGAGCCGACAGCCCCCTCAGGCCCACACAGAGCCGACAGCCCCCTCAGGCCCACACAGAGCCGACAGCCCCCTCAGGCCCACACAGAGCCGACAGCCCCCTCAGCCAGCACAGAAGCGACAGCCCCCTCAGCCAGCACAGAGCTGACAGCCCCCTCAGCCAGCACAGAGCCGACAGCCCCCTCAGCCAGCACAGAGCCGACAGCCCCCTCAGCCAGCACAGAAGCGACAGCCCCCTCAGCCAGCACAGAGCCGACAGCCCCCTCAGCCAGCACAGAAGCGACAGCCCCCTCAGCCAGCACAGAGCTGACAGCCCCCTCAGGCCCACACAGAGCCCACAGCCCCCTCAGGCCCACACAGAGCCGACAGCCCCCTCAGCCAGCACAGAGCCGACAGCCCCCTCAGCCAGCACAGAGCCGACAGCCCCCTCAGCCAGCACAGAAGCGACAGCCCCCTCAGCCAGCACAGAGCCGACAGCCCCCTCAGCCAGCACAGAAGCGACAGCCCCCTCAGCCAGCACAGAGCCGACAGCCCCCTCAGCCAGCACAGAAGCGACAGCCCCCTCAGCCAGCACAGAAGCGACAGCCCCCTCAGCCAGCACAGAGCTGACAGCCCCCTCAGCCAGCACAGAGCCGACAGCCCCCTCAGCCAGCACAGAAGTGACAGCCCCCTCAGCCAGCACAGAGCTGACAGCCCCCTCAGGCCCACACAGAGCCCACAGCCCCCTCAGGCCCACACAGAGCCGACAGCCCCCTCAGCCAGCACAGAGCCGACAGCCCCCTCAGGCCCACACAGAACCGACAGCCCCCTCAGGCCCACACAGAGCCGACAGCCCCCTCAGCCAGCACAGAGCCGACAGCCCCCTCAGCCAGCACAGAGCCGACAGCCCCCTCAGGCCCACACAGAGCCGACAGCCCCCTCAGCCAGCACAGAGCCGACAGCCCCCTCAGGCCCACACAGAGCCGACAGCCCCCTCAGCCAGCACACTACAGGCAGGCCACGTGTGAGTAATTAGGCCTCTGTTCCTCCTCAGCAGAGCTGACAGCCTCCTCAGCCAGCACACTACAGGCTGGACTCTGATACCATTGCTGCATTAATATCTGCCCTGTGCATACACCCAGGTACCGTACTGGACTCTGATACCATTGCTGCATTAATATCTGCCCTGTGCATACACCCAGGTACCGTACTGGACTCTGATACCGTTGCTGCATCAATCTGCCCTGTGCATACACCCAGGTACCGTACTGGACTCTTGATACCATTGCTGCATTAATCTGCCTCTGCACATACACGGGCACACTACAGGCCCTGTAAGTGGCACAATGTCGGTTCGTAAAAAGCTGAAGGTGCACTCGGAGTGCAGAAATTTTCAAGAGAAGTGGACAAACTTGTATTTTTTCGTACAACATGAAGATAAACCATTGTGTCTCATCTGTAAGTATACAGCATCAGTGTTTAAGGAGTACAATGTCAAACGACACTATGAAACAAAACATAAGGCTAAGTATGATGAATATGTTGGTTTGCACAGAGAACAGAAAATTGCCAAATTGCGTGAAGAACTTGGTGGAATACCAAAAATGTTCAATCAAAAAAGAAAAGAGAATGAAGCAGCAGTCTGAGCAAGTTTTCGAGTGGCTCATATATTGAGTAGGGAAGCCAAACCATTTTCTGAAGGTGAATGTGTAAAAAGGTGCATCTTGGCTGTAGTGGAAGAACTGTGCCCGGAAAAAGAGTGAAATTGAAGCTGTTAGCTTGTCGCGTATGACTATCACGAGACGGGTGGAAGATTTGGGAAGCGATCTTCAGCTACAGCTAAAGAAAAAGGCAAGTCAGTTTGTAATGTTTTCAATTGCAGCTGATGAATCTACAGATGTGAGTGACACTGCTCAATTGTTAGTATTTATTCGTGGTGTTACCCCTATGTTTGAAATTACTGAGGAACTGGCAGCAATGAAGAGCATGCATGGAACAACTACTGGTGAAGACTTGTTCAGAGAAGTGTCAGAAGTGATCAATGACCTTGCGCTAGACTGGAGTAAATTAGTAGGAGTGACTACGGATGGTGCAAAAAGCATGGTTGGACGGCACAATGGGTTGGTTGCAAGAGTAAGTGAAAAGGTGATCGAATCAAATGGATCTCGACCATTGGGGCTCCATTGCATTATACATCAGCAAAATCTCTGTGGGAAGCAGTTGAATTTGGAACATGTGATGAAAGTAGTTGTTCACTCTGTTAACTTCATAAGATCCCATGCACTGAATCACAGAACTTTCAGAAAATTACTAGATGAAATGGAATCAGAACACGAAGATGTCATTTATCATAGTGAAGTCCGCTGGTTGAGCAGGGGAAGGGTATTGAAACGCTTTTTTGAATTGCGAAACGAGATCAATATCTTTATGACTGGAAAATCAAAGCAACTTCCTGAGCTTGGCGATCCCTCATGGCTGTGGGATTTGGCAATTCTCTGCGATTTGACGGAATATTTGAATGAGCTCAATGTCAAGCTGCAAGGCAAAAACAAACTTATCTGTCATGTGTATGCAGACATAAGTGCATTTAAAACTAAATTGCAACTGTTCATAGAACAAGCAGAACAAGAAATATTGGTGCACTTTCCAACCTGCGCTGCCTTGCGACAAGAACAGAGTAGTCCCTTCCCAAGGAGAAAAATGATTCAACTTTTGAAGCTGCTGAATGAAAGTTTTGAAGAAAGGTTTGAAGATTTTCACAGCCTCAAGAATGAAATCCGTTTGTTTGAAAACCCATTTTCAGTTGAGGTTTCCACTGCACCAAGTGATTTACAACTGGAACTGATTGAGTTACAATGCCAGACATCGCTGCAGGACAAGTTTAGAGAAAAGTTGCTACCTGAATTTTATGCGGAACTCCCACTGCAGGACTTTCCAAATTTGCGGAAACACGGCCTGAAAATGGTCACAACTTTTGCCAGTACTTATGTCTGTGAGCAAACTTTCTCAGTGATGAAAAGGGCAAAAACTGGCACACGTTCTCGCATCACAGATGATCATCTTCATTCTGTATTAAGAATAAATGTTACAAATTTGGAGCCAAATATCCAGAAATTGGTTTCTGAAAAACAGCCGCAAACTTCTCATTAAGAAAATGTACATCAAATGGTGAGTACAACATTTCTTATATTGTCGTTTTCTTTCCATTTCCAACACCATGTTAACTGTTACTAGAAAAACGTTAAAAGTTTTACATCGAAATTTTGTATGCACGTGTTCCGGCCCTCGAGATTTTTCTTGATTTGAAGTTCGGCCCTCGGGCCAAAAAAGGTTGAGCACCACTGGTATACAATGTATTTAATAAGTTTTGGTATGCGAATTTTCATGCAAATTCGCATATGATTTCGCATAGAAACAATAGAAAAGCACGCAGGCACTGCAATGGTTAAATTTGCATACATAGTCATCCATACGAAATCGTATGCGCATTCGCATGAAAATTCGCATACAACTACATGAGAAAATTTGCTTCCGCAGGCACATTTTTTCCACGGCGATTCCCACCGCACAAGTGGAAACAGACCCTCAGAGTGAGCAGCTGTCTGCCTGTTTTTTCCTCCTTTTAACTCAATTCCAGGTGCATTAATTATGCAAACAGGCCTTCATAATAGAGAGAATTGGGAGAAAAGTACCTCCCCTCTAGCACTATACCCCTTAACCTTTCTTAGTGGTATGCCCGACACTGCATTGGGCATACTGCTTGTTGGCCCCAGGAGTCCCCCATGCATAATTACTGTGATCAAATGGCTGTAAAACGTTTAGCTAGCACTAGGCTAGCTAGTACAAGTGTCCAGCTCCCCCCGATTGCCTGCGATCCCCCCGTTAATACATTACCCAGCCCTGGATCCAGCGATCGCGCAGCCTCCCCGCACAGCTTCAGTCTCTCTATGGGGAGGATCGGGTTTGCTCATGACGTTGTAGACGTCATGTGCGATCCTCCCCATAGTGAAGACCGGAGCTGTGTGGGGAGGTTGCGCCGATCGCTGTATCCAGGCTGGGTAATGTATAAACTGGGAATTGGGGGGTGCTGGGCACTTGTAGTAGCTAGCCTAGTGCTAGCTAATTGTTTCACAGCCATTTGATCACATAAATTAACTTTGGGGACACAAACTGGCAAAAACCTCCTGAGCGGCGTAACTCTCAGGAGGTTAACTCTTTCCTCTCACTGCCACACTTGTTTGTGATGAGACATAGGAAATGTATCAATACTGTGACAGATATCAAGAGGATTTGATTGGGAAAGTCCAGGACGGGACTTATGTTTCACCCAGGCTATTTTTTTTTTGCCTCCCTGTTCCCTTAACCTCCATGGCGGTTAATTTTTTTTGCCAAATTGGCAAAAATCCTTTTTTTTTAAAATTTATTTCTTTTTGTTTCATGTAACGCTACCAGAGTGGTAGCTACATGAAACACCACTAGAGGGCGCATGTGTCCCTCTAGTGCGATCGTCGCCGGCATCAATAGCAAACAGGGGAACGCGTATATAACGCGTTCCCCTGTTTGGCTTCTCCTGTCGCCATGGCGACGATCGGGATGACATCATGGACTTCAGCCGACGTCCTGACGTCAGGCACACCCGATCCAGCCCATAGCGCTGCCCGGAACTCATTGGTCCGGGCAGCGCAGGGCTCTGGCGGGGGGGGGCCTTCTTTCGCTGCTGCGTGCGGCCGATCGCCGCAGAGCGGCGGCGATCAAGCTGTGCGCGCGGCTAGCAAAGTGCTGGCTGCGCGCACAGCACTTTGAATGGGGCGAATCGCCCTAGTAGAGCCGGAGAAATCCTCCTGCGCGGCATAGCCCGAGCTCAGCTCGGGCTTACCGCCAGGGAGGTTAATACAGGCCAGGTTTTCTGCATGACTGCAGTAATGACATGGGCTAAGTATTCTAATCAAGGAGACTAGATTAGTTTCAGTGTTCAGTGCGAATTTGCTCTCTGCCTGGGACTGGCCTAAATGGGTCAGGAGAGCTTCTGAAAAGATAAACTGAAATACTGTGTTTTCTTTGTGAGTTAGAAGCTGTAGAGAGTATTAGACCCTTTGTGGCTGTTACGCTGGGTACACATGATGCAATTTCCAGGTGGGAATTGGGCATTTCCTTATGTCCGATCGGTTCCTGTTCGATAAAGTGATCAATTTTGCTCACTTATAATTGGAAAATCAATAGTTTTAATGATCGGGTGCACTTTGGACATGTACACACGATGCAACTTCCTGTCCAATCACCTGTCAATCGGTGGGAAATTGCATTGTGTGTACCCAGCATTAGACAGGGAAGTTACCTGCGTGTGTAGATTAGCAGCCTGCGTGGCAGGATTTTGTTAGCTGTTTTTTTTATTTTGCCTTTTCTTTGTTTGCATGTAAATAGTGTACCTAGCTGAAAATAAAAATTTCACAGTGGTGTTAAACACTATTGGAGCCTGCTGTGCCTGTGTTAGCTGTGTTGTGGACTTATCGTAGGGAGACCAGCACCCTGCTACCTACCTAATTGCTTACATGTGGCGGAAGCGTGCAGTTCTGTGTGTCAGGACTTGTAAAGACACTGCTAAAAGTCTGTTGTGGAAACCTGTTCAACATGGAGGAGGTGTTGAAATAGTTGGTTTTGGCCAATGCAGTACAACCGCAAGAAAATGCAGAACTGCAAAAGGCAAATGCACAGCATAAGGAAATGTTGTTGCAGCTGCAGCAACAAGTGGAATCACAGCAGCAGCAAAATGAACAAATGTTACTGCAGACAGAACAGTGGCAGCAACAGTTGAATGCTATACATAAATAGGCTGAGTCAATGGCCAGATTAGTGCAGCAAATGTCAAGAGTTCCCAGAGCACAGCTACGGGGGCTGCTGATAAACCATCCGTCCAGGTGAGCCGCTTGTTGCATAAAATGTTTACAGAGGATGATGCAGAGGCCTACCTGATAACCTTTGAACAGACTGCCGAAACGGAAGACTGGCCCAAGGATAAGTGGGCAGGACTGGTAGCCCCACTGTTAATAGGATAGTCTCAAAAGGCTTACTTTGGTTTAAAACCAGAAGAGGTCAAAGATAATGAAAGATTGAAAAAAGAAATATTTGCATGAGTGGGTGTTACTTTGGCTGTTTGAGCACAACGCATCAGCTGCTGGTCTTACCAGGTTGGGAGACCACCCCGATCACAGATCTATAATCTAATCCATCTGGTCAGGAGATGGTTGCAGCCAGAATCCCTAACTGGACCCCGGATTGTGGAGCGGGTCATAATGGATTGCTATCTGAGGTGTCTGCCTATCGCTTTTCAGGTGGGTGAGCCATGGAGATCCAAGCTCTGCAGATCAACTTATTGGTTGAAAGCTACTATGCAGCTGAGAGTTTGGTTACTCCTCCCACAGGCCCCAGGACATTTCACCTCAAACCACGGTCAATCTGAGTAACTGGTCAGAATGCTTCAGGAAATGTGGGTGAAAAAAGTGAATAGCCATAGTCTATATAAATCAATAATAACAACAATAATAGTCTAGTGGTACTGTGTATTTAAAGATGGACTGGCATATGAGGGGGTTAAAGCGGACCCAAACCAAACATTTTTTAATTTTTTAATTCAAAATATTTAGTTGCACGACTCTGACACATATAAAGATAAACACTCCTTAAAGCCTATGAGCATTTCAGTGCATGCTTTTCACCCTTCTCTTTTCATAACTAGAGTTATACAGGTGGCAGCCATTAGCAATTTCTCCTTTGCCGGACACCTCCTACACCACCAGTTTGCCGGATTCTGTCCCGGCAATATGAAAGGAAGGGAGGGGTTCCTCCAATAAATGTAAAATATTTTATATTTGTCATCATGCAGCTAAAAATGGCTGCAATTTATGGTTATAATTTAGAAAATAGATTTTATTTCTGAAATCTTGTATTTTTAATTTGGGTCCTCTTTAAAAAGATTGTATGTTATCGCTGTCATGATGAAGGCCATATTGCTGCAAACTGTCCACTAATAAGTGAACCCACGCAATGTTAATTTTCCTTAAAAGAGACTCTAACAAAAAAAAAAATCTCCTGGGGGGTACTCAACTCAGGAGGGGGAAACCTTAGGGTCCCCATGAGGCTTTCCCCATCCCTGTAGTTGTAGGCAGTCCAGCGATGGCTCCCCCAAAGTGTCCCGGAATCCTCCCCTAACAAGCCTGATAAGCTTGCCGGGATCCAGCACAGTCGCAGTAGCAGCACTTCCTTCGGGTAAGGTGGAAATAGCCAAATCCGATTGTATCCACTCTACTGCGCAGGCGCAAGAGGACTCTCGCCTGCGCAGTAGAGCGGATCGATTGGGTTCAGCTATTTCAGCCTTATCCCGTAGGAAGATTTGCTAGTACACCTGCGCTGGATCCAGAGAGGTAAATATTTACATAGCCGGACTTCAGGGGCTGCAGCTGTCCAACGGAGGGACAGAGAAGAATGGGGGAAGCCTTGTTAGGATCCAGAGGCTTCCCCCTCACGAGGTAAGTACCCCTCTGGGGACTTTTCTTCATTGCAGGTTTTCTTTAAGGAAAATTGCCAATCTTTGTTTGCTACTATGGCATACAGCTCATTACCACGAAAAGAGAAACAAATGTGTACAATATGTTGAATGGATAACCAGTTAATGTGTTGCTGGACTAAGGGAGCCTGGTTACACGTGTTAAAAAAGTGTGGTGACCCCTGTGAACTTTCAGTCTGAAAAGGTTGCAGTGGTCTGTATTCATGGAGATACTCACGAGTATTCCACAGCATCCTTGGATTTTGGAAATGCCCTAGGGGTACCCTCGCCTTTGTAACCCCATCTGGCTTGTTTCAATGCAAAATGATGCCTTTTGAGTTACAAAACGCACCTGCTACTTTCCAGAGAGCAATGGACAAGATTCTTAGACCTCATCAAAAATATGCAGCTGCCTATTTGGATGATGACATTATCCACAGTCCTGATTGGGCATCACATTTGCCAAAAGTTCAGGCAGTGTTATATTCTCTGCAAGAAGCAGAAATGACTGCCAACCCAAGAAAATGTGCCATTGGACTAGAGAAAACTAAGTATTTAGGTTACACCAACAAGTCCATGCATTCCTAAGTATCACTGGCTATTACCAGCTATTCATTCCTCCTTTTGCCACCTTAGCAAATGCGTTGACCAATCTGACGAAAGGAAAAAAATTCTGTGATGATTCAATGGTCACCAGAGGCAGAGCAGTCTTTTCTCTATATTCCCAGCCGGTACTTTATCCTCCAGATTTTTTGAAACCCTTTGTAGTACAGACTTATGCATCAGAAGCATCAGATGTAGGACTGGGTGTTGTGCTATCTCAGGTACAGGATGGAGAGGACCACCCGATATTCTATTTGAAAAGGAAACTTAATGACCATGAACTATACAGTGGTTGAGAGAGTGTTTGGCAATTAAATAGGCTTTGAATTCCCTCTGTATAATTTTCTAGGCCGAAATTTGATTTAATTACTGATCATGCTCTATTAAAGTGGATGGCTCAAAAAAAAGAGACTAATAGAAGAGTGAACAAATGATTTCTTAACCTTCAAAATGATAGTTTTACAGTAAAACATCAACCCTGGGTCAAAAATGTCCAATGTAGATGCACTTTCCCGAATTCACTCTTTCTGGGCCACTTGTGTTCCAACCCCAAGGTTGAAACAAGGGGGGATGGGGGATGTGACAGATATCAGGAGGAGGAGAAGTCCAGGACTGGATTTTTGTTTTACCTAGGTTCAAGTTTTTTGCCTCCCTGTTCCCTTAAACCACTTGGCGGTAATCCCGACCTGAGCTCTGGCTGAGTCACAGGAGCTGAGAGCGGTAAGCCCGACTAAACACGGGCTGTCTGAAACTGCTGCTTCTGCTGTTTTCCTGGGTCCCCCGCGTGATCATTGCTGGCAGTGGGACCCAGTCTTCTCTCCACGGCTGCCTCGTTCCCCTTTACCTCACTCTTGTTCTTGCAGCCAATCAGGATAACTGAGCGGCGGTGCAGCGTGACATACTGTGGGAGGTGAGGGAAATATTATATGCTGATTGGCCCAATTTAGCATTGTATTGTATACAAGGGGATTTGTATGCAATGCAATGTTGCCATTTGGTTCCCAGCTGCGTCTGAGCTAAGTGTTTGTGTGATCTGCTGATCTGATTACTTTTCTGCCTACCTGTTAAAGATTTTTGCCTGGATTTTGACTATTCTCTACCTTCTGCCTGTACCTACCTCTGCCTGGATTTCGACTTCTTTCTGCCTGCCGCCTGCACCAAACTCTGCCTGCATTTGACAGCTCTCTGCCTGCCGCCTGCACGACCTCTTCCTGCCTGCTATGGCGTCAGCCTCCATAAGGCGTCTCACACCAGAATCACTGGTGGAGTTTGAGGACAGCAATCTGCAGTCACTGGCGGACTCAAATGACAGCGACGCACTTGCTCATTTGTCATCTGACCCAGGTAGTGATAGCTAGTGACTCCATCACCACCGAGGTCAGTGATGTCCACATTTGGTGCCTCATTGACACTAGTCAGCCTCCATAGTTCCCTCTTACTGGGGAGCCTGGCCTGAAAGTAGACTGTGAGCACAACACCCTTGCCTACCTGCAGCTCTTTTTCACTGACGTGGCCATTGAAATAATAGTGGAGGAGATGAACTGCTATGCAGCCCTACAACTGGCTGCTCCTCAAGGGCACTTTTCAAGGAGCAGGACATGGGACAGGACGGGACTGTCAAAAACCTGAGCGGTTCTTGCCTTTTTCATGATTGCTAACTTAGTAAAGGACCAGCATTTAAAGCGTTGCCATCATATAAATACGGTATAGCGGGGTCTGAACCCTCTATAACAGTAATTATAGATTGACGGTGTACCCTGAAATGAATCGGAGCGCTCAGTATATGATTTTATGTAGAGTGACCAGATTTTTGTGGGTCTAACCTGGGACGGGGAGGGGGCGTGGGGCGGGGCGGGGGGGGGGGCGGCGAAAAGTGGGGAGGACTGAGGAGCGCGCAGCGATGAAGACTGGGGGGAGGGGCCGTGGTGGAAAAATGGGCGTGGCCATGACATTGTATGGGCGGAGCTAACGTAATGATGTAACAGCGAGGCATAAGAAAGCAGTGTTTACGCCATGATGTGGACAAACGAGACTTTGCATCATGGGTGTGCAGAAACTGTGTGATGCTAATAGTATACCGTAACCACAAAGCAGCAAACATAGCCATCTATGACCATTAAATAATGCAGTGACCCCGGACACCAGAAAATAAACGCAATAGGCAACATGTCAGTACAAAATAAATGCAATGCGGGCAACGTGTCAGTATAAAATAAATGCAATGTGGGCAAACATGTCAGTATAAAATAAATGCAATGCGGGCAAACCTGTCAGTACAAAATAAACACAATGCGGGCAACATGTCAGTACAAAATAAACGCAATGCGGGCAAACATGTCAGTACAAAATAAACGCAATGCGGGCAAACATTTCACCACAAAATAAACGCAATGCGGGCAAACATTTCACCAGAAAATTAACGCAATGCGGGCAAACATTTCACCAGAAAATTAACGCAATGCAGGCAAACATTTCGCCAGAAAAGAAACGCAATGCGGACAAAAATTTCGCCAGAAAAGAAACGCAATGCGGGCAAACATTTCACCAGAAAAGAAACGCAATGCGGGCAAACATTTCACCAGAAAAGAAACGCAATGCGGGCAAACATTTCACCAGAAAAGAAACGCAATGCGGGCAAACATTTCACCAGAAAAGAAACGCAATGCGGGCAAACATTTCACCAGAAAAGAAACGCACTGCGGGCAAACATTTCACCAGAAAAGAAACGCACTGCGGGCAAACATTTCACCAGAAAAGAAACGCACTGCGGGCAAACATTTCACCAGAAAAGAAACGCACTGCGGGCAAACATTTCACCAGAAAAGAAACGCACTGCGGGCAAACATTTCACCAGAAAAGAAACGCACTGCGGGCAAACATTTCACCAGAAAAGAAACGCACTGCGGGCAAACATTTCACCAGACAAGAAACGCAATGTGGGCAAAGTTCACCTGGAAAAGAAAGCATTTACTCACCTGGCAGAAGTCTCTGGCCTCTGGCGCGCTCCTCCCGGGACCACCTTCCCCCTGCATATCTCCCGCGCTGACAGGGCTACGGCAAGATGGCGCCCGAAGCCCTGTACTGGAGACACAAATAGTCTCCAGTACAGGGCTCTGGCAGCCATCTTGCCGTAGCCCTGCTCGCCTGCCGGTGTCGTAACAGACACCGGAAGAGGAGGCTGGAGCGGGGCTGCAGGTAATGAACTGGCACGGCGTCTATAGACGCCGCTGCCAGTTCATGAGGAGAGAGTGGCCAGAGTCCCGAGGCCGGGACGTCCCGCTGCTGAAAGCGGGACGTTTCCCGGGACCTCATTAAGCCTGGGACAGCGGACCCCGAATCCGGGACGCGTCCCGGGCAATCCGGGACGTCTGATCACTCTATTTTATGTAAAAAATTGTATTTGCTTATACAGCATATATACAAAATATGAACAGTTCCAAGTAGTGGTTCCTTCTAACAGTATTCCATCCCATTGAGGCCTTTATAGCCAAGCGATCATCAATCTTCTAAGTACATTTAAAAAAGAATATATAACTGTTGTGTTATGTAAAATAAGATCAAAAGTTGTCTCATCTGTATCAATAGCTGTGTATATAGTATCTGTGTAAAACTTGTAGTAATCTTCTTAAAGAATTAGCATAAAAAATAGCTCCTAAAAAAACTTCTTGCTTACATCTTAACAAAACTTAATGCTGAAAAATTTATAAAAAGTAAATCACCAGAACATTAAGCATATATTACCCCTTTTCTGTCATCTCTTCAACATCTAGAACCACGTGTGGGAAGGTAGCTTCTGCCTCGTGTGTCCTCTCAGGAGATTGCTGGGCTTCTGCAAACTATGAGCTTTCAGCTGCTCCTTTTATAGGGATTGGATGCAATATGGCTGCCTAATCTGGAATTTCCCTGAATCCCAGGTTCTGATTGGCTGAAGCTTCCATGCGTCAATGCTTTATCATGTTTTGAATACCTAAATCATAATATTATTGTTTATAAATTCTGATTAGGTCATTTCTGACGCAGTTAATTAAAAATGGACGTCACCAGCCATCTTGTCTGCTGGTTGACTTTTTTGACCCAGACATTGGACTTCCAAAAACATTAAACAATGTCATTTATGACACATTTCTGCTAATTAGTTTGGAATATGTGTTCTTTCCCAAACAAGTAGGACATGTTGACCCAAACAATCTGTGAATTACAGATATAGTAATGTAATGCTTATTGAAACATACAGGGCTTCTAATATACTTATTTAAATATAAAACTTATTATATAATTCTTCTTGAAACAATTACCGTATATACTCGCATAGAAGCCGAATTTTTCAGTACAAAATATGTGCTCAAAAGTCCCACCTTCAGCTTCTATGCGAGTCACCTTCTTGCTGTGGCAGTGTCAGTGCGCACAAATGTATTGATTTACCCGATCCTGTGACCCCGAGTGAAGAGATGATCGGAAAGGAGTGCAGCGGTAATGCTAGTGCCTGTAGTGATGCTGGTGTTGTGTGGGCTTGAAGCGAGCAACATGCGGGGAGAGCTTACTGGATTGGTTAGCAGGAGGGAGGAGAACAGATGATTGGATGGCGAACAGAGCAGAGGGAAAACGCTGATCACATGACCAAACAGCAGAGGGAAACAACTGAACACGTGGCTGCACAGTACAGAGAAGAATAGCTGATCACATGGCAGCACGGTGCAGGGGAGAACAGCTAATTACATGGCCTCAAAGTGCAAAGATTACAGATGATCACCTAGCCACATGGTGCAGGGGAGAACAGCAAATTACATGGGAATGGAGCAAAGTAAACAGCTGATCAGATGGCCGACACACGGAGCAGAGGTGAACAGCTGAATGGATCGTGGAACAGAGAACAGCAGAACAGCTTTCGTCCAGATTTGGTGATTTATTGCTGCACACTCTTGCCCTCCCTGTTCTGATTTATATCTCAATCATTCAGCAGCCTTGTCTGCTCGGCAACACTTTCACTTTCATTGTGCTCTGCACAGAGTGCACAATCTTTTCATTAACTCTTTACTTCTGCTGCATGTGTTTCTTTCTCTCTCTTTCAACTTACACTTGGCACTTTATTCATTGGTTACACTTCTGGACATCCATTTTTCTTTGGCCGCTGCTGCAGTCTTTGTTTTGCACAATTTCCTATATATACTGCACTTGACGCTTTCTGATTTATGACAGCCTGGTTGCATATGATGTATTGTTTATTGAATTTTCTCATGCATTTTTTTCCTATTGCAAATTATATCACATTCATGGATTGCATATTGCACTTTAATGGTTTAGGTTACAATATGTAAATACTTTTTGAATAATGTGCATGTGTCCTGCATAAGTCTGTGTCAGTCACTATAAGGTACATAGCTTGTAATAAGTATGGTGCTGGCTATGGAGAGGGGGCAGCCTACTGGGGGCACATATGGCTACAGGGAGAATGGGCCACCTCATACTAGGGGCACATCTGGCTATTTAAACTGGATCTGGGGGTGCTTCATTGTGGGGGTACATTTGGCTATTTATACTGTGGAGGGGCTATACTGGGGAGGGGGCTTATATGCGAGTCAATGACTTTTTCCTGATTTGTGAGGGAAAAGTAGGTACCTCGGCTTATATGCGGGTCGGCTTATATGCGAGTATATACGGTAATCATATAAGTTATAATTGCATATTAAATCTTAATAATATAAAATCATTTTCTATATATTTGTCTTTATGAACAAATAAATGTAATAATTCCACCGACACATGTCAGCATTTCATCATTTAAATATCAAGCTGTATTAACCTCCTTGCCGGTTATCCCGAGCTCCGCTCGGGGTAACCTGCGCAGGAGGATTTCTCAGGCCCCGCTGGGCCGATTTTCACAAATTTTTTTTGTTACATGCAGCTAGCACTTTGCTAGCTGCTTGTAACATCCGATTGCCGCCGATCCGCCGCGCCGCGTCGCGCCCCCTCCAGACCCCTTGCTCAGCCTGGCCAATGAGGGCCAGGCAGCGCTGAGGGG
The DNA here is from genome assembly GCF_040937935.1 of Hyperolius riggenbachi. Taxonomy (NCBI): domain Eukaryota; kingdom Metazoa; phylum Chordata; class Amphibia; order Anura; family Hyperoliidae; genus Hyperolius; species Hyperolius riggenbachi. Next base: position 163,611,103 of record NC_090650.1, read on the forward strand.
TGGATCGGGATTCCCTCTGACAACCCGAAGTCCATGACGTCGGTAACGTCATCCCGCCCCGTCGCCATGGCGACCAGGGAAGCCCAGCAGGAAATCCCGTTCTGAACGGGATTTCCTGCTTACTCTGATCGCCGAAGGCGATCGGAGTGGGTGGGGGGATGCCGCTGCTGAGCGGCTATCATGTAGCGAGCCCTGGGCTCGCTACATGATTAAAAAAATAAATAAGTGCTGCGCTGCCCCCTTGCCGGCGGGAATTAGACTGGCAAGGGGGTTAATATTAATTATAAGACTATAAAACCGCCAGTTGGCATAATTGTCCTAAATACGGGACAATAGAAAAAAACCTATTGACATTCCAGAACTTTTGATAAGACCTCCTAACCCAAACATTCATGTGGAATGCTTCTAATATGTTTTCACTTTCACTGCAGAATTCACCATTTAAATGTATTTCAAAGTATTATATTATAGGTTTTAACAATAATTATTTCTTTCTTTGGAAGGACGGTATTGATTATTATTTAGATTAATAATATTTATGTGTAATAACTGAGCAAATGTACATATATGATTGCTGCAGTAATTTGAGGTTTTAAACGTGTTTCTTTCCAGTCTTCACACAGAAGCATCTTTCAAATGTCAAGGCCGCAGACAAGCGCACTAACATAAACAAGAATGTTTTAGTGTCTGTAACTAAAATATTATAAAATAATTCACAGCCTGGAAAATGCTGAGATGTCTCAGAGCAATATATCAAAGACGTACCCCAACTTTACAGTTTACAATGAAATTTTGCATAGGACATTAAAACTTAAAACATACACATATGACAGCTTTTCCTACATGAATAAAACAGCTAGAATTCTGACATCCCCCCCCCCTCCCCCCCCTTGCTGGAAAATGATGGCAGATGATTAGCGATCTCCATTGTTGCTTTTATGTTTCTCTGAAAGGAATTATTGCAATCTTTCATTCATGCAAAACCTTGCTCATTAAGTAGCGTTGTCTGCTGTGTTGCCAGCCTGACAATAGACTCAATAGTAAAATTAATATCTTCTCTAAAAAATATATTTTGCTGGTCTGGATTCGGCTATAGTCTTTGTATATGGCATATGTATGAATTCACCCTTGAATCTGTAGTTTCTATCACTGTAGTAGCTTGTGTAGCTATGTAGAAAAATTCTTGGCAATATTTGTTACAAAGTTCGAGTGATATGGTAAAACTTAAAGTTCAAAATGTATAAACAGGAATGATACCGTTCATGTGGTCCCTAGGTTCTTTGGAGCACAATGCATTCAATGTTTTATTGTTGGCTTACAACAGGTTAATTAGTTAGTTGATTGGTATGATGTATTAATACAGTTAATTACACCTTTCTTATACCACAAGGTTTCTTTCACAAATGGTATGTAGTAAAATAAAGTATGTGTAGTTTGCCAACAGAATCCCATAAAATGTCATCTTTCTATTTAAATATAGATATCATATAAAACATGTAGGCAATAAAAAGTTCTTGGTAATGCAAGTTGCTAGATAGCTAGTTACAGTAGCTGTTTTCAAATATGTTCTCAATAAATCATATATATTAACATCCCATTGTTGAAGTTACTTCTCTACTTCATGTTTCCAGTATTTTAGAGTAATTCTCTCTTGAATTGAGCATGATCTTTACCATTGATTAAAAAGTCTCTTGAAACTTATGTTGTAGCCTGTCAGCTAGGCCTGAACGATTTTAGGAAAAGATTGAATTGCACGATTTCTGTCAGGAATTGCGATTTCGATTTGATTCACAATTTTTGCTACACAACGATGGATCAGGATATCGATGGTGAGTATGAGTGGCCCCGGTATAGGTAGCCAAGTATAGGTGCCCCGAGTATACAGTAGTTTAGCCAGCTTTAGATGCCCAGTAAAGGTTAGCTAGCTACATAGGTAAGCCAGCTATAAGTGCACCAGTACAGATTAGCCAGTATAGATGCCGCAGTACAGGTTAGCCAGATAGATAGTCTCCCCCTCACCTCCACTGGTACCTTCTACCTTCTCCCCCCCCCCCCCCTCCAGAAAGTCCCGATCCGCTTTGCCGTGCTCTCCCCCAGCACAACACACTTTTCCACCAGTATGACTCAACCTGTCCCCCAGCACATAACCCATCTGTTCCTTAGCAGAATTCCCCCCCAGCACATGACATACCTGTCCCCAGCACGACTCCCCCTGCCAGCACATGACACACCTGTCCCCAAGCCCGACTCCACCCTCTCCCCAGCACGTGACACGCTTGTCCCAAGGACGATCCCCCCCCACTTGACACACCTGTCCCCCAGAACAACTCCCCCAGCACATGACACACTTGTCTGCCAGTACAATTACCCCCCCCCCACACACACACACCAGTACATGACACAACTGTCCCCAGCATGAACCACCCCCAGCTCATGACACACCTGTCCCTCAGCACTGACCTCCTCCTTCAGCACAGGACCCTCCAGCAGCTGGTGCGTTGTTTGCAGACTAGGCTGGACAAGCATGTGGCTCCCTTGGCTCCCCAGGGTGATTTGCAGCTCGGGAGTGAGGAGGCGGAAGGCGCTCTGCACATCTCTTCTTGCAGAAGGCCATCCTCCTAGCCGCCTTTGAGCATCCTCGCCGGCGACACGTGACCAGCGGCGCCGCATCACATGACCAGCAGTGCTGCTTTCCTCTCTCTCCACGTGACCGGCGGCGCCGCTCGGCGTAAAAACTGCTTTCCCAGCTGCTTGAACGCGGCAATGCGACAACGCGTAGGGGGCCGAGAGCTAGAGCAGAGAAGGGCACAGTGGTGGCGCGGAAAACAGCCCACTTTGACAATCTCAAGATCGTCTTGCCGCTGATCGCGATTTTGGTTTAAAAACCGAAAATCGTTCAGCCCTACTGTCATTATTGTTGTGTGTAAATCTTGGCATGTTTATTTTCTCAAAAAGTCAAATGTGATAATTATTCTGTAGATTAAGTTTGAAATGTGCTTGTTTTCTTGTTAAAGAGTAACTGTCAGGCTGCAAAAGCTAATTTAAACCTCTATTCTCCTGTGTTAAACAGTTTAGAAGGAAGCTAAAAAGGCAATACTGCAGTTAAAAATCTCTCTTACTTTTGATGTGTGCTTATCAGCAAAGCTGTTAGACCCAAGCTCTTAAGAAGCCGAGAGCCGCATACCATACAGCAAAGCATTCTGGGGCCCTCCCCTCGGCTGCTAGTGATAAGTTACAGGGCTTGTGTTAAAGCAGCAGCCCACAGCGCTGAAAAAACTGCCGGCAGAGTACACTGCAGGAGTCCGCTATTGTTCCTAGCCACATGGCTAATTAATATTCACTGCACAGTACTGTTATTCAGTACGAGCTTTTCTGTGAGTGGAATCATCAGGAAGCAGGCAGGACATGACGACACATTTGGCTTCATAGGACACAGACAAACATGGAGCCTGCCATGAGCTGTCAGGAGCATCATTCTCTGCAAATACTATATAAAGATTCTGTGAAATCCAAAGGTGGACAGTGAAATGCATATGTAATGTAAGTACAGCCAATCTTTAGCTACTGATATGTGTTTATTTTCTCTGAGACCCTGTACCTAACAGCTCCTCTTTAAGCACAGTCTCTTCTCATTGCAATACTTAATGCAGTTACACGCTTGACCCTTTATATGTCGTGTACATTTTCTCTTTGATTGAAGTATTTATCCTCACCAATCATTCATTAGTATTGGTATCAGTAGTCATTCAGAATTTTCTTTTCTGGAAACTTCTTTAACCTCCTTGCCAGTTATCCCGCACTCAGCTCGGGGTAGCCTGCGCAGGAGGATTTGTCAGGCCCCGCTGGGCCAATTTGCATAATTTTAATTTTTTTATTTGTTACATGCAGCTAGCACTTTGCTAGCTGCTTGTAACATCCGATCGCCGCCGATTCGTGGCCCCCCGCCGCGCCGCCCCCCCCCCCCTCCAGACCCCTTGCGCAGCCTGGCCAATCAGTGCCAGGCAGCGCTGAGGGGTGGATCGGGATTCCCTCTGACGTCCATGACATCGGTGACGTCATCCCGCCCCGTCACCATGGTGACCGGGGAAGCCCAGCAGGAAATCCCGTTCTGTACGGCATTTCCTGCTTACTCTGATCGGCTGCGGAGATGCTGCTGCTCAGCGGCTATCATGTAGCGAGCCCTGGGCTCGCTACATGATTTAAAAAAAAAATTAAAGTGCTCTGCTGCCCCATTGCCGCGGGAATTAGACCGGCAAGGGGGTTAACAGCATCATATGTTTCATATAGCTTTGAGTCAAGTGTCTATAATTCTTGAATACTACATGCAGTTCTCATGATAGCGCAATAGGATCCCCCCTTATGTAGCTTTAAAGTAATCTAGTACCAGTCCAGGATTTTACTAGCAGTTAAGTCTGCCACTTTAACGCAGTATTGACAGTTCAGGTTGTTTAGAACATTTCATCTGTAATATCAAATAGTCCCGCATTTAACTCTATATTTTCTGAGTTGACTTTGGCTAGTCATCTTGCATATATGTCTAGTGTGTACGTCAGTCTTTGCATACCATGGCACTTGAAGGAGTTTCACTCTTAGTTTGTTCAATACTGTTCTTGTATATATACGGATTAGGTATTGACATTTGAGTTATTCTTGCTCTTAAGTCATGTAGCGGGTATTCCTCTTGTTATGGTGCATCTACCTTTTCCACCCTCACGCAATGCTAGAACCAATCATAGGGCAATTTCATTTGTCCCAGGATGCTTTCTTGAAACTTGAAAAGGATGAGTAACAACGGTCATCTTCAAGTTGTATTTTCAAAGAGATCTTTGCATTGTTCTCCTTATTAGTCGTGTTGCAATTTAGTACAGTTTCCATTCACTATGCAGAGCTATGTGCAGATTTACTATAGTCCCTTGCTGAACATATCTTTTCATCATTTAAAGTGTAGAGAAACCGAGAGCCCAATATAGTGTAGTATGTTAAACATAAATGAAGTGAAGGTTATTGTGAGAAAATTATACTCACAAACATGGGTTACCACAAAGGCAACCACTGTATAGGCAGGTGAGGAGATTAGACCTGTCCTCACTCAGGGATAAGAAGTCGCTCTCTGTAGATGCGAAAGGGGGTAGATCACCCCTCCACCAGGGGTGGACACGGTATAGCAGTAGGAGAACAGAGGCACCAGCAGGGTAAAAGCGGATAAAAACTTTAAAATTTTCTGGGAGGAAGTGGTGGACTTACCTCCATAAAGCAGACATGAGGCTCTGCACCTGCTATTGTCGAAATTCTGTTTTGTTCCCATGTTTATTGCCTGATGAAGCGGGCTGAGCCTGCGAAACGCGTTGCACTTTTTTGGGGTACTATTTAATACATGTGATTGCTGCTATTCAGACAGTCTTTCGTGTCTGATTTATGAAGGTAAATCCACCACTTCCTCCCAGCAAATTTTAAAGTTTTTATCCGCTTTTATACTGCTGGCGCCTCTGTTCTCCTACTGCTTTTCATCATTTAGGATATTTTCATATCTCTTGGAATTCAAACAAATGTTAGACTGTCCTTTATTCTGGAGTATTGGAACTTCTCTTTCAATTGTCCATGTATTGCATATTTGAACATTTCTGAAGAATATTTTCCTTAATTTCATGTGAGCAGCACAGTGGCGTAGGGGTTAGTGCTCTCGCCTTGCAGCGCTGGGTCTGAAAGGAGTTTGTATGTGCTCCCTGTGTCCGTGTTGGTTTACTCCGGGCACTCTGTTTTCCAACTCTAATAGTACTGGAATGGCTAAGTTGGGCATCATCTTCAAGGATAAAGGCTGTATGAACAATTCCAGCAGTCACTCTTGTTCAGACGCTGAGCATACTGTTGATGCATCAAGTTGAATTTATTTTGAGGTCTTCTTTGTAAATTGTGAAGTTCAGCTTTTGTAGTCATCAAATGTATCCGGTACAGCAAACACCATTGTGGTTGTATTTTTGCGGATAATTGATATTGTTCTCAGCACCTATGAGAAAAAATAAAAAGGAAGAGGAGAGAAGGGAAAAACCCAAAGTAATAAGCAAAATTCTGGTGAATTTTCAGCATAAAAAAACTAAACTAACTACCTTCCCACTTGTGGTTCAAAATGAAAAATATATAAGTTGATGCTATATGGTGCTGGGTGCATTCTTACTAGTTTGCTCTAGTGTTAAAAGTTATAACAGCAGGTTGTGTCTCTTCTTGCTTATGCCTTTTCTTAAGTTCATCTTAGTTTCTTTAAAAATAAAAGTAGTATTATCCATTTTCTGTAAAAGTTGAGATGTCTTCTCTTTGAAAAATGTTCATTTTCTTCTTCTGAAATAAAAACTTTCACGTTTAAGCTGTGCATCAAAATCCATCAATAGCATATCATACATGTCTTCATTTGTGGCTTCATGTGTGTCATGGCTTTTATCATAGCTTGACATCCGTAAGTAAATCCTTGTCCATTTACAAAAACATTTTCTCTTGTTATCTGTTCATCACTAGCACAGTATCACACTTCCTGAATAGAGTATCAACTTGAAATTCTTCTCCTTGAACTTCATCAGTCGATTACCTAAGGCATGGATTTTCTCTTCCAGTCTCTTGGTGTACATAACTTCATTTCTTCTTCATATATTTAGAAGTCTTAATCAATCCAGGCTTCATTCTTCACCAGGCCTTTAATCATCTTGTACATAGAATGTAGTTTAGTGCAGTCTTCTGTAGTACCAGCTTGATTGCTGTATTTCATTATTGTGAACAGTTATCTCCTTGTTTCTCCTGTAGAATGTCTTTCTTCCTGTAACCTCTCATAAGTCTTTATTGCATCTGCTTCTGTATTTGTAGCATGGCAGTATATCGCTGCATAGGTAGAAAAATCCATATCTTCCACATCATCTTCATATATAGAATCAAAAATAGAATATTAATGCATATTAATCAGTCATTTTAAAATCTGTACATAGGCTGGCTTCTTCTATAATTGGATGAGCTTGACATCTTAGTCTTGATCTTGAAACCTTGATATGATGTAATGGTCTCTAGTAGTTTCAAATATCTATCAAAACCTTCTTTCACTCATTTCACTTTCACTTTTGGTATTTTCTATGTCAAAAATCTTTCCTCTTCTAGTTCATCAGATGTATCTGTTAAAACTGAATATCTCCATCTTCATCTTCTAATGCTCACTTCTTCACCCACCTTATAATCTCATTTATCTTTTAACCTGATGTCGTCTTCTGTCTGGTCTTCTTTTCTTGTATTCCTTCAGGCCCACTTTTCTTAGTGCTGTCACGATCTTCTCTCAGCTGGTGCGTCAACCAGTGGTTGGAGTTGTTAAAGAAGTAAAAGTACCGTTTAGTCCTCAAACTTCTCTGGCTACTCCAGTTCCAATTGTTTCTTCTTCAGCTGTTTTCAGATCAGAGCTTCTTATAACATAGCCTCTTTCAATGGCTTGTCTTCATGTTTATATCTTGGCATATTCTTCTAGCATGTAGCTTTCATCGCTTATCTTAGCGGGTTTCTTCTGGGTGCCTGCAAAGAATGCTTGTTTGGAGTCTTCTTTGGTTCAGACAAGAGAGATTATCTTGTGAGAATTCCAAGCTGCAGTAGTAACATTTTCAATTATTTTTTAATCAAACCTTCTTAGTATAATGTAGTGACAAAAATAGTCTCTTTGATGCCTCTTAATAGGATCTAGCCTCAAAAATGAGTAGAAATTCCCCCCCCTTGAGGCCAGGACTATAAAAATTAAAAACAGTCACTTCTATATATTCATCCGTTACCTCTAAACATGGCAGCTGCTATATCTGAGTCTTCATTGCTCCTTTAGCTTCTCATGACAAAAAATTAAAAACAACCAAACAAAACTTGAACCTTCACTAGTGCATTGTTCTTCTATTTCCTTCTTGGCATAATTGTTTATTAATGTCTGTATAGGAAGACAGTAGTCGTTTTTTTGATTTTTTTTTTCTTCATCAAACAAAAACTGATATCAGTGGTCGTAAAAAAAAAACTTTCATTTGTAGTCTGAGAGAAAAAAAAAAATCAAGTGTCATATCACTTTAAGTCCATTTCTGAATATATGTTGTGTTGCTGCCTGTTTGAGGATTGTCTTGTCTTCTCCTGTGTCGACATCTGGTAGTGCTAATCACACACTAAGGGTTCTTGTTTTCATAAGAATAAAAACAAAGATTTCTTCTTGCATCTCATTTTTGTCAGCTGTAACTTGTCTTGTATCTGCAGTCTTCTACATTTAGTGTCTGTTCAATTCTCTAGTATAAAAACAATGTTAATTCTCTTGATAGTAGAATCTCTTTCATATATACAAAAAAATATTCTTTGTTTGACAAAACCTGCTCTGTCATTTTTCTTTTTCACTGAGCTTCTCTCAAAAAGTTTTTCTGCACTTCTAAGGTAGCCATTTTCATAATGTATTTTAATGTAGTCTGCTTCAATATGCTGATTCAATATAATCTGCTTCATTGTATCAGAAATGTAAAATACACGTAGCACTATTCCTTTTTCTAGGTTGATAGACCAAAGTATTTATCTTCTCTTCTAAGTCTTTTCATAGACTATAAACTGAGTGTGCTCATTAACAATTCTCCTCTATGAGATTTTAAAGCATAAGAATATCTTCCTCCTTTGCTTCAGATTTTGGATGCTTCATATACAATACAATACAATACAATAACCTTTGTAAAGCGCTTTTCTCCCATAGGACTCAAAGCGCATAGTTGTGTCTCAGACTAATAAAGGGTTGCAGGCTGGGTTGTGTTACAGAGGAGAGATAGTCAGATGTTCATGAATGCCAGACTAAAGAGGTAGGTTTTCAGTTTAGACTTAAATGCTTCCAGGGATGGAGCTGTCCTGATTGGGTGTGGCAGGAATATATGCATATCCAACTCTATATTTGAGTATATAAGTACTTTTTTATTCTCTTATCGCGATAGAAAAATATGGTCTATACTTAAGAAAGTATATTTCAAGATAACAATCAAGATAATCATCAACTGTTGGGCGCCAACTGTCAAAAACCTGAGCGGTTCTTGCCTTTTTCATGATTGCTAACTCAGTAAAGGAACAGCCTTAAAAGCGTTGCCATCATATAAATCCGTCATAGCGGTGTCTGAACCCTCTATAACAATAGTTATTGATTGACGGTGTACCTTGAAATGAATCAGAGCACTCAGTATATGATTTTATATAAAAAATTGTATTTGCTTATCATACGGCATATATACAAAATATGAACAGTTCTAAGTAGTGTTTCCTTCTAACAGTATTCCATCCCATCAAGGCCTTTATAGCCAAGCGATCCTCAATCTGCTAAGTACATTCAAAAAAGAATGTAACAGTTGTGTTATGTAAAATAAGATCAAAAGTCGTCTCATCTGTATCAATAGCTGTGTATATAGTATCTGTGTAAAACTTGTAGTAATCTTCTTAAAGAAATAGCATAAAAAATAGCTTCTAAAATAACTTCTTGCTAACATCTTAACAAAACTTAATGCTGAAAAATGAATAAAGTAAATCACCAGAACATTAAGCATATTACCCCTTCTCTGTCATCTCTTTAGCGTCTAGAACAGGCATGGGCAAACTCGGCCCTCCAGCTGTTACGGAAATACAAGTCCCAGAATGCATTGCAGGAGTCTGATAGCCACAGTCATGACTCATAAAGGCAAATGCATTGTGGGACTTGTAGTTCCGTAACAGCTGGAGGGCTGAGTTTGCCCATGCCTGGTCTAGAACCACGTGTGGGAAGGTAGCTTCTGCCTCGTGTGTCCTCTCAGGAGATTGTTGAATTTCTGCAAACTATGAGCTTTCAGCTCCTACTTTTATAGGGATTGGATGCAATATGGCTGCCTAATCTGGAATTTCCCTGAATCCCAGGTTCTGATTGGCTGAAGCTTCCGTGCGTCAATGCTTTATCATGTTTTGAATACCTAAATCATAATATTGTTTATAAATTCTGATTAGGTCATTTCTGACGCAGTTAATTAAAATGGTTTTAAACGTGTTTCTTTCCTGTCTTCACACACAAGCGTCTTTTAAATGTCAAGACCGCAGACAAGCGCACTAACATAAACAAGAATGTTTTAGAGTCTGTAACTAAAATATTATAAAATTCACAGCCTGGAAAATGGTGAGATGTCTCAGAGCAATATATTAAAGAAGTACCCCAACTTTAGAGTTTACAATAAAATTTTGCATAGAACATTAAAACTTAAAACATACACATATGACAGCTTTTCCTGCATAAATAAAACCGCTAGAATTCTGACAGGACATTTGGCTCTTTTTTTTTTTTTTTTTTTTTTGACTAATTACTCAGCAGGGGGTGGTGGAAAAGCCCCTGCAGAAATTGTATTGGTCTACCAATAAAATAATCGCTACTCCTTTTTTTGGAACAGTGATGTCCGAATATCGGTTTAGCTTGATCATAAAGTTTTTGCACTTCAGCAACAATGCCACCTTCGAAAAGTCCACCCACCCTGCGCCAAAACTAAAAAAAAATTGGGAGGTGTATCAGCTTGTTGTTGACAACCGCCGGACCCATTATGTACCACAGAGGGACAAAAGTGTTGACGAGTCTGATGGCCTATAAAAGGAGGCGAGTTGGGTCCAGTAAATAGCATCTAAGTGGGCCTGCTGTGGCATAAAATCGTACATGCTATGTGAATCGTCAACTGGTTAAATCTGGAATACAATACTGTATTCCAGCAAAGGCACCAAGTTCAAACACAGGTTCAATGACTACAGAGTGGCGACATCCTCTGTGCTTTCTCTGGTTGAGCCTCTCCTGAACAAAGGCTATTGTGTCACCACTGATAATTTTTACAGCTCCCTTGAACTTTTTGAGTTCCTCATACAAAATAGGACTGATGCCTATGGCACCGTTAGGCCTAGCAGGCGGGAAATGCTATCAGCATTTGCCAAACAGATGCTGAAAACTGAGGACATTGCTGCTTGGCAAAAGGGGAAAATGCTGGCTCTTTTCTGACGTGATAAGAAAGATGCCTGTCTCCTCAGTACAGTCCACGATGCCTCAACTGTCACCACCAGAACGGGAGGAGGTAAAGACATTCAAAAGCCTCAGGTCGTAGTGGACTAAAATTGCATGATGGATGGTGTGGACGGAGCCAACCAGGCGATTACTTTTTACCCCGCAGTACGGAAACAGCAGGAAAAAAAACTATAAAAATATATTTTGCCATCTCCTGGAGCAAAGCTTGTGGTATGCATACATCCTCTACAAGCAGTTACAGGCCAGTAACTCATGCAGACTTTATCTGGAAGATGTGTGAGTGCATCTGCCTGAAATATCAGAACGCATCAGATGCCAGAGTTGGGCGCCATGCCTCTTACGCTGTGAAATCGAAGCGCCTCACTGGCTGTCATGTAATGGATTATATTCCACCCACTCCCCCCAAAAATAAACCAACCATGATGTGGTGTTTGCTGCTCAAAGACTGATGAGAAAGGGAAATGTCAGAAAGGAATCATGATTCTACTGTCCTGATTGTGATGTTGGACTCTGCCGTTCCCTGCTTTAAAATATACCAATCAAAGAAGCGTGTGAAAATAACCAACACTACAATAGTTAGTCCTCCAAGTTAAAAAAAAAAATTGGGCATTGTGAGTCATTGGCAGAGAGGTGTATCAAGTCACAAACTGCTACCTCAAAAATGGATACTGAGTGCTCATGATAGAGATTGGATGCAGATATGATATAAATTATCAATAAAGTAGTGATAGTAGACAATCGGGCACTACAGCAGTGTTAACTTTATTCCGTGTTCAGATGTTCAGCAGTATATTCCAAACAATATGCTGTATATAGTGGTAGGTGAGTGAGTCACAATCACGTAGTTGTTGCACACATTGCCGAAAATCGGCATTGTTTTTATCCTACCCGTATTGAGGCAAATGGCGGTGGGTGCAGGGCAAAAAACGGGCAGCCAACGAGGTGTACACAGCTGAAAATTAAAACTTCACAGTGGTGTTAAACACTGTTGAAGCCTTGTCTGTTAGTTGTGTTGTGGACTTATCCCAGGGAGACCAGCACCCCACTAACTACCTAATTCCTCAATACCTAACAGGGGAAGTGGGGACCTGGAAATCGGTAATCACTGTGAACATTCAAAAGACTAAAGGCCTGAAAAGGTTAGATAATAGGACATTCCCATAGTATGTGATAGAAAGTGCCAGCCTGAGAACATTTTTCCCCAAAAAATTTGAATATTCACTCGAAAACATTACTAACTTCCTAGGGCACAAATACCATTTATAAAATGAGGGGTTTCTACACGCAAGACGCATTTAGTTTTGTAAGTGAGTTATGAGTTTTAACAAAGTCAGTAGTGGTTAGTCTGGGTTTCATCGGGACAAAATTTGGCAAATGTATTTACAGGAGAGTGCTGTTGGAATGAGAGAAGGTTGTCCCAATCTGAGTTGCCTCCTTTTAATGGGATTGGGCTGTGTAGTATGGCTGAAATGTTCTTCATCCAGTGAGATACCGTAGCTGGATTTAGGAGAATTTGTGGCAAACTATACCTAGAAATGTTTCATTGACAGAGATTGGAATATCTGGCATTACAGAATCATCTGATTTCTCAAAGTAATTGAAAGGTGGTTTCCAAGCTTGTAACATGGCATGTAAGAGTGGGGAGCTAAATGGACGACGGTCAATGTTGGAAAATTAATTCTTTCAGAAAAGACTGTGAACCTACAGCCTGAAAAGCCTGAACAACCCAGTCAAAAGACATTCACTCTTTAGAAAATGATGTACCATATATATTCTCATATAAGCTGACCCTTGTATAATCCTAAGGACCCACTTTTCTCTCAGAAACCAAGAAAAAGTTATTGACTCGTGTATAAGCCCCCTCCCCAATATAGCCCCCTCCACAGTAGTCAGATGTTCCCTCAATTCAAGTCGCCCCCCCCTCCCCATACAGCTGTATCTCAAGAAGCCACTAGATGGCATCATAGATATGAGACACAGCGATTGCCACACAGGAAAAATTCCCTATCATTGCACCACTGACACCTTGCTTGCATGCTCCGCTCCACAAGCCAGGAGACACAGGTAGTCTTGAGTAGCACACTCTGCACACTATGTTGTGGGGGATGGAGGGCACGGACACAGCAGGGTGCAAGCTGGTAAGAGCAGGATCACTAGTGCACAATCCTTACGCTTCTCTGCCATTAACAAAACCTGCTCCATCTGTTTTGCTCCACGGACTCGCATATAAGCCGAGGGGGGTACGTTTTCAGCACATTTCTTATGCTGAAAAATTAGGCTAATATGCGAGTATATACAGTCAATTGAAATCTGATGTGGGTCTCATCCAGGAGGCACATTTTAAGTGGAATAAAATCCTGTCATTGCGAGACAAGCATTATATGCAAAAGAGGAGGTACGTGACCCGATATGATTAGTGACAATGGCCTCCATTCACTAGTGGTTACTGACCTATTTATCTCATGGGAGGTAATTTACCTCCTGTAAGATCTCCAAATAGCAATTCTCTTGAAGTATAGGGTGAAATATCGACAGAGTAATCCATGCGATAAATGTGCGATAAATAGGCGATAGTTAGTCGTTATTTTTTCTCAAAATCCCAATTCACCAGGGAAAAAAGGGGGTGTGGCCATTCATTATTTTTTCATCTATCTCCTGCATGTACCTGGAGATATTGGTTTTTTCGCACAGCTGCTGCAGCTCACTCTGCAGCTAGTTTACTAGCAGCACACAGTAACAGCCTATACTGTACATATTTCAGGCACCAGAGAGCAGCCCATTTACACTATTTAGCATATTAAGCAATATTAAGCATTTACAATATTAGGTGGATGGTTGAAATGAAGGATGAATGTGGATACATTTTTCATTAGTAGTGAGTGTGAAAATGTATCCAAATAACTCTTCCGTTTCACCCATCCATTTAATATTGTAAATGCTTAATATTGCTTAGTATGCTTAATATGCAGAACAGAGGGAGGGATTTGTAATGGAAGGAGTGGGTCAAAAAAACAGAGTGGGCGACCCTCTGCGGTCACATGCTGGTAATAACCTCCTCCTCCTACCCACAATCCTTTACTTCCAGCATCCAGAGAGGCAAAGTATTGCATGCAAATCACTAACACTGCATAACTATCGTATATATCGCACGATTTTCGCATCCATATCTCTACATTATCGCACCATTATCGCCTGCTACCGAACACTTCTCTCTCTATCCTCTCACAGTGGTGAATTGCAAACAAAGTGTTAAAATACCGCATGAGATAAAATACTGACCTTTTATCTCTTACTAACTCTTCTCTGGTGAATTGAGGCCAATGGCCTCAATTCACTAAGCTTATCTCCTGTCTTTAATAACGTTTCTAGAGTTATCACCATGGTGATAAGGCATGTAGTATTCAGGAAACATTTTACCTCAGGCAAACCTAAAGTTAACTCTTCTGTCTTTAAGTTAACTTTTCAATCCTTAAAATAACTCCAGAATTCTAAAGTTAGACAGGCTGTTAATTAACTGCATGTGAAAATAACTACAGAGGAGGTAACTTAGGGAATGAAGAGATAACTCTCTCACTGTGTGGTGGCAAGTTTACTCTTGCCTTATTATCTCCAGCATGATCTTAGTGAATTGAGGCCAATAATGCCTTGTCGCTAATCATCCGGAGGGTGGTGCACACTCTGCGACTGGGGACATCAGAGCAACAAGGGAAGCCTCAATCTGATTCTGAGTCTTTCTTTAGGTTATGGTACACTTTAAACAGAGCAGAGCCTAAAAAGAAGTTGGCCTACACCACTGTGAGTACAGCCAGCAATTTGTGCAGGTTTGTTGAGACTGCTGGTTAGCTGAGTTCTGGATAAGCAGGACTTTATTGTATTCAGCTTTTAATAGTTGACAAGTGTCCGTAATTAAAGTGATGTTTAGGACCAGCGATTTACTTGGGTTATCTTGGAGGCCGGATGCAGAGGAACATTTAGAGAGGAGGATTATCAACTCCTGGGATGGAGAAAAAGGGTTCAGTCACAAATAACAGCAAATTGTCAGCAAAACGTTTCGGTTTATGCAGGATACAAGTCCATTCTACCAGACAATCTTAACATTTTGTCTGATGGCATGCACCAAGAGCTCCATAGTCAAGATAAATAGAATCGGTGAAAGTGGGCAGCATTGCCGGGTGCCTGTGCAAATACCAAAGAAGTCTAAGGTGTACCCCGCATAATGAACCTAAACTGAAGGCTTAGAATATAGTGTCTTAACCAATTCCGGACCGAGGTGATAGAGATGTACGTCCTGTTTTGATGGGCTCCTAGTTGGCAGGGCGTAGATCTCTATCACCGGCGCCGCTGCTACCCGCCGCGATCATGCGCACCGAAGCCGCCGCATTTAGTTGTCTTATGACAGCTAAGGCTTCCGGGTATCAGCAGGAGCCGTCACTGATGGGGTCCTTGCCGTGTGATAGCTGTGAGCCAATCACAGCCATCACCCTCTGAAAGGCAACATAGTTGCCATTCCGCCTCCCTGTCACTGTGTCAATCTTTTCTGACAGGGAGAGACGCACAGCCTGCAGCCGTGACAGGCTGTGTGATTTTAGTAAACAAAAAAAAACACATTTTTTAACCTGATCGCCCCCCATTCATCCCTTGATCCCCTCCCAACCACACACTATCTATCTGTGTGTGTGTGTGTGTGTGTGTGTGTGTGTGTGTGTGTGTGTGTGTGTGTGTGTGTGTGTGTGTGTGTGTGTGTGTGTGTGTGTGTGTGTGTGTGTGTGTGTGTGTGTGTGTGTGTGTGTGTGTGTGTGTGTTGGGAGGGGATGTAAATAATGCACTGGGGAGGTGATCTGTGTGTGTGTATGATATATATGCATGCATTCAGACACACAGACAGACACACACACACACACACACATATATACATATACATATATATATATATACATACAGTGTATATACATACATATATATATATATATATATATATAGCCTCCTGCCCTGGTGGTCCCAGTGATCGAGGGCCCACCAGGACAGGAGGCAGCCCCCCTAGTAAACACACATACACTGATTCTGCCACCTGATTGCCCACAGCACCCCTCAGACCCCTCCCCCTATTCACCCCCTCAGACCACTGTTTGCACCCAATCACCCCCCTAATCTGTCAACGCTATGTTTTAGATCAGGTCTTAAACTGCCCCCTGGGGGCTCCTGATCACCCCCCACATCCTCAGATCCTCCCCAGACCCCCCCCCCCCCCCGTGTACTGTATACATCTATTCTCCCCTGTAATCACCCACTAATCACCTGTCAATCACCCCCTGTCACCACCTGTCACTGCCACACATCAGATCAGACCCTAACCTGCCCCTTGCGGGCACCTGATCACCCGCCCACACCCTCAGATCGCCCTCAGACCCCCCTGATCACCTCGCCAGTGCATTGCTTGCATCTATTCTCCCCTCTAATCACACCCTGATCACCTATCAATCACCCCATCACCACCTGTCACTGCTACCCATCAGATCAGACCCTAATCTGCCCCTTGCGGGTACCCAATTACCCGCCCACACCCTCAGATCGCCCTCAGAACCCCCTGTTCACCTCCCCAGTGCATTGATTGCATCTATTCTCCCCTCTAATCACCCCCTGAAACACCCATCAATCTCCTCCTGTCACCATTTTAGTGGAAAATGACACGTTGTGAAAAAAAATAAAAATCAATTTCCGATAACTTGTGACAAAAAATAAAATCTATGAACTTAACGTACTCCTAACGGAATACCTTGGGGTGTCTTCTTTCTAAAATGGGGTCACTTGTGGGGTTCATATACTGCCCTGGCATTTTAGGGGCCCTAAGCCGTGAGGAGTAGTCTGGAAATCAAATGCTTCAAAATGACCTGTGAAATCCTAAAGGTACTCATAGGACTTTGGGCCCCTTAGCGCACCAAGGCTGCAAAAAATTGTCACACGTGGTATCGCCGTACTCAGTAGTAGTAGTATAATGTGTTTTGGGGTGTATTTTAAAACACATACCCATGCTGGGTGGGAGAAATATCTCTGTAAATGGAAGATTGTGTGTAAAAAAAAAATGTTTTATTTATCCCTCCCAGCATGGGTATGTGTAAAAATACACCCCAAAACACATTATACTATTTCTCCATACTACGGCGATACCACGTGTGACACTTTTTTGCAGCCTAGGTGCGCGAAGGGGCCCAAAGTCCTATGAGCACCTTTAGGCTTTACACGGTAAACACACTCCACAAAGGACCCCATTTTGGGAAGTAGACACCCCCGAAGTTATTCAGAGAGGGGCATGGTGAGTCTGTGGCAGATTTCATTTTTTTTTTGTCACAAGTTAGCAGAAATGGAAACTTTTTTTTTAATTTTATTTGTCACAAAGTGTCATTTTCTACACTACCTTGATAGGGTAGCTCCTGTTGAGTTTATACCCTATTGCAATGTGTAAGTTTATTTACCTTAAACCTGCTCTTTCTTCTCTTACTCTCCTCTCAGCTCTCTCTTCCTTTCTCTTCTTTGACCACATGACGGGAGCGGGGTGCCCCCTCTTCCTCCTCTCAACCTTTCCTCCATGAATTCTCCCCTTAAATTTGTCTCAATAAATGCTCAGGGACACTGAAGCGAAAAAAAACTATGATATTATTTGTATGTGTAGTACAGCTAAGAAATAAAACATTAAGATCAGATACATCAGTGTAATTGTTTCCAGTACAGGAAGAGTTAAGAAACTCCAGTTGTTATCTCTATACAGAAAAGCCATTATCTCTACGACTTTCAAAGTCGCTGAGAGGGCTGCGTTCTGACTTTTATTATCTCAACTGTTAGTTAACTATTTACTTTTCCTCTGGCAGAGGAGAGGTCATTAGTTCACAGACTGCTCTGAAAGAATCATTTTGAATGCTGAGTGTTGTGTAATTTGCACATATTAGAGAATGATGCAATGTTAGAAAAAACACTATATACCTGAAAATAAAAATATGAGAATATTTTCTTTGCTGCTAATCCTCTAGTAATTATTCATAGTACACAACCAATTAATTATATCATATATTTTTTTCCGCTTCAGTGTCTCTTTAACTCACCCCTGAAAAGAACCAAAGCCTTCCAATATTTTAAATGGTCGCAGGCCGACATTATCTGCATCCAGGAAACACACTTTATTCAGAACCATGAGCCTAAATTTCTCTACAAGGGTTATAGGCAGGTCTACTATGCTAGCACGCAGGTTAAGAAACGTGGAGTGTTGATTGCTATTAAAAATGGTTTGAGCTTCTCTCTTTCTAAGTCAGTCTCGGATCCGGAAGGCAGGTATATCTTACTTGTTGGCACTCTTCAGGACAATCCATTCACCATTATTTCCTACAACGCCCCCAATGATAAGCAAGCTCCCTTTATTTCACATCTTCTTAATGTAATCTCTAAGTATAGTAAAGGGTTCCTTCTTGTATGTGGAGACACTAACCACTGTTTGCACCCGTTCTGGGACAAACCATCACTGAAAGGGGTTTCGAATTTAGGGAACACGAAACAGACTGAAACAATTAGGTCAGCATTCAGGTCGCTTAAATTAACCGATATCTGGCGGGAACTGAATCCATGTAAGAAGGAGTTTACATTTTACTCTAGTGCCCACTCCTCTTTTTCCAGAATTGACCACTGCTGGACGTTATCTTCCCTGCTTCCCTCAATTAAATCAGCTAAAATTTGCCCTACGCCCTGGTCTGATCATAATATGTATGCTATTGTGCTATCTTCTCTGATTCAGCGCCCCACCGAATTCCGGTGGACCTTGAATCAATACCTTCTCACAGATGAAAATATCTCACAACAGATCAGTGAAAAACTATCTGAATATTTTACCCTTAATGGTTCAGACCCGGACATCCCTGCCCTAACGGTATGGAAAGCCCATAAGACAGTGATTAGAGGCATCTTTATTCAAGTTGCTTCTAGAAGGAAAAAAGACAAACAGCAAGCACTATCAGAATTGGAAAAAAAGTATACAGAAGCACATAAGTTATTTCGGGAAGCCCCTTCTCCAGATAATAAAAAATATCTTTTAAAAGCAGAAACTGCGCTCAATCTCGCCCTGACAGAGTCGGCAGAGAAGCAACTTACTTCCGCTAAACTCAAATTTTATCTTAAATGCAACAAGCCCGATACCTTGCTAGCCAATAGACTGAGCCAATCGGATTTATCCTTTAAGCCTATCTCCTTACAGATTGACCACAACCAATTGTCAGCCAACCCTGTCAAAATTGTTGAAACTTTCCGCTCTAACCTAGAAAAATTGTACAACTCCCCCGACATCTCTTCCTCCACACAGATTTGTGACTTTTTGTCCAGAATACCTCTTCCAGCACTCCCAGTGGGACTGAAGGAATCCCTTGACAAGGAAATTTCCCTACTGGAGGTCCAACAAGTAATAAAACATTTAGAATTAAATAAACAACCAGGTCCGGATGGTTTTAGGGCCGTTTACTATAAGAAGCTCAGCAAGATTTTGGCTCCGCATTTAGTCAACACATTCAATAATATCCTTAGGGGGGCCCAATTCCATCAAGAAACTATCTCGGCGCTCATCAGTATGATCCCTAAACAAAACACCAACCCGCAAATCTGGTCTAATTATCACCCTATCTCCTTACTAAACTTAGACATCAAAATTCTGGCCAAGATTCTGGCTAATCGTTTAAAGAATAAAATCACCACACTCATACATAATGATCAGGTGGGCTTCATGCCCCAAAGGCAAGCTGGAGATAGTGTTCGCAGACTAACACACTTAATTTATCAAGCTCATCTCACCTCTACCCCAGCAATGTTATTGGCACTGGACATCACAAAGGCCTTTGATTCGGTAGCATGGTCCTACTTGCTAGCTGTACTGCAACACTGGGGCTTTGGTGACAATATGATCAACTGGATCAAGGCCTTGTATTCTACACCGTCAGCAGCAATCTCATATCAAGGCTTTAGGTAGAGTGACTAGATTTTTGTGGGTCCAACCTGGGACAGGGAAGGGGGGCGCAGGGGGGGGGGGGGTCGCGCCGCGCGCACCTTGGTGAAAAGTGGGGAGGACTGAGGAGAGCGCAGCGATGAAGACCGGGGGGGGGGAGTGGCTGCGGCGCCGCGGTGAAAATGGGCTTGGCCATGACATTGTATGGGCGGAGCTAACGTAATGATGTAACAGCGAGGCATAAGAAAGCAGTGTTTACGCCATAATGTGGACAAATGAGACTTTGCATCATGGGTGTGCAGAAACTGTGTGATGCTAATAGTATACCGTAACCACAAAGCAGCAAACATAGCCATCTATGACCATTAAATAATAAATGCAGTAACAGTTACCCCGGACACCAGAAAATAAACGCAATGGGCAACACGTCAGCACAAAATAAACGCAATGCGGGCAACATGTCAGTATAAAATAAATGCAATGCGGGTAACATGTCAGTACAAAATAAACGCAATGCGGGCAAACATGTCAGTACAAAATAAACGCAATGCGGGCAAACATGTCAGTACAAAATAAACGCAATGCGGGCAAACATGTCAGTACAAAATAAACGCAATGCGGGCAAACATTTCACCAGAAAATTACTGCAATGCGGGCAAACATTTCACCAGAACATTACTGCAATGCGGGCAAACATTTCCCCAGAAAAGAAACGCAATGCGGGCAAACATTTCCCCAGAAAAGAAACGCAATGCGGGCAAACATTTCACCAGAAAATAAACGCAATGCGGGCAAGCATTTCACTAGAAAGTAAACGCAATGCGGGCAAACATTTTACCAGAAAAGAAACGCAATGTGGGCAAACATTTCACCAGAAAAGAAACGCAATGCGGGCAAACATTTCACTAGAACGTAAACGCAATGCGGGCAAACATTTCACCAGAAAGAAACGCAATGCGGGCAAACATTTCACCAGAAAATAAACGCAATGCGGGCAAACATTTCACCAGAAAAGAAACAATGCGGGCAAACATTTCCCCAGAAAAGAAACAAAATTGCGGGCAAACCTTTCCCCAGAAAAGAAACGTAATGGGAGCACATTACACCTGGAAAAGAAAGCATTTACTCACCTGGCGGAAGTCTCCGGCCTTTGGCGCGCTGCTCCCGGGACTACCTTCCTCCTGCTCGTCTCCCGCGCTGACAGGGCTACGGTAAGATGGCGCCCGAAGCCCTGTACTGGAGACACAAATAGTCTCCAGTACAGGGCTTCGGCAGCCATCTTGCCGTAGCCCTGCTCGCCTGCCGGTGTCGGAACAGACACCGGAAGGAGGAGGCTGGAGCGGGGCTGCGGGCAGTGAACTGGCACGGCGTCTATAGACGCCGCTGCCAGTTCATGAGGATAGAGTGGCCAGAGTCCCGAGGCCGGGATGTCCCGCTGCTGAAACCGGGACGTTTCCCGGGACCTCATGCAGTCCGGGACGCGTCCCGGGAAATCCGGGACGTCTGGTCACTCTACTTTAGGTCATCCCCTTTTCATATCACGCGAGGCACCCGTCAGGGGTGCCCCCTATCCCCACTACTCTTTGCTCTATACATCGAGCATTTGGCCGTTCTGATCCGTAACTCTCATTCAGTTCAGTGCTCATTCAGTGCATACAGGTAGGCAGCAGAATGCATAAAATCGCACTATTTGCAGACGACCTTGTAATGTGTGTTACCCGCCCTACCAAATGCTTACTCGCTTTGAATAAAATTTTAGCACAATTCGGGAAAGTTTCGAGGCCGCACATCAATCCCACAAAATCAAAAGCACTAAACATATCCCTAACCCCATTACTAATGCAAGCTCTTCAGGACACTTTTGAATTCCAAGTAGAGAATTGTAAACTCCCTTACTTAGGTATCTACCTCACTGGCTCCTACGATACACTATTTCGTTATAACTACCCTTCCTTGTCCCGGGAGCTCTGTGAGATGCTGGAGTGCTGGAAGAGGTATTCAATCTCATGGATGGGCAGAATTGCAGCCATCAAAATGACTTTTCTCCCTAAGCTTCTTTACGTGTTTCGGTTACTCCCGGTTTCTGTCCCCTCTACGTTCATCGAAACTTTACAAAAAAAAGTCAACGACTTTATTTGGGGCTCCAAGAAACCTCGCTTCAAAAGGAAATATTTACTTCTGCAACGCTCTAATGGAGGCTTAGGCGTTCCTAACCTAAAGCTGTATTATAAGGCTGCCCAGCTGGCATGCCAATGTAGGGAAACCCTTTTGGGTGAGTATAGAGGAGAATATCATTCATCCCATCAAAATATAAAATCTTCTTTGGATCCCCCCCTCTACCCGCAATAAAATCTCCAACCCCCTAATCCAAAACTCACTTGTAATATGGGACAGCTGCAAATACTCGGGGAAGCGAATATCTCCCCACTGACCTTTAGTTTCCTTCTTAGGTAACCCATCCTTTCCACCCGGATTATCATCCCCTGCTAGTTACCACTGGTGGTCTAGAGCTAAACTAACTAGAATTTGCGATCTTACAACAGACTAAGGGATAAAATCGCTGGACCACTTGAAAGAGAAACACAACTTACCCCAAAGGGAATTCTTTAGATATCGGCAGATAATTCACTTTGTGAATCCAATCTGCCTGATATCTCCTCTCTTTCATGTAGAACAGCTTATGAGGCAATATGCTCAACAAACCCCTTTTCCCCTGGAGTAATTTCTATGATATACAGGGACCTGACAAGAATGTTCTCAGAATGGAAACCAGAATATATAATAAAATGGGAAAAAGAACTGGGCGTGACAATAGCAACCGAGGACCTACAGGACATTTGGAACAATATTCCCCGGGTCTCTGTGAATGCTGACCTAATTAAAGTCAATTATAAATTGTTATTCAGGTGGTACCTAGTCCCACAAAAACTAGCAAAAATCAAACCGAATTCTACGTCTAACTGCTTCAGGGGTTGTGCAGAGGCTGGTACCCACACCCACACGTGGTGGAAATGTAAAAAAGTAAACAGATTGTGGATAAGGGTCTGCACGTGGGCCTCGTCACTGCTCAACATCCCTATCCCTAAAAACCCTGTCCATATACTTCTGGGCCTCCCGTATCCGAATCTGACCTCCACTCAGAATGCTCTAATTAACTTTATTTTCACAGTTACAAAATTAACAATCGCAGCCTCCTGGAACACCACAACTTTGTCCTTTAATCAAGTTAAACAGAGACTTTGCCGCATTTTATTTTTTGAGAAGCTTAAAGCTAGAATAATGGATAGTATGAAGAAATTTGACAAAATATGGTCCCCCCTCACCAATATATTGTAGGGCCTGAGACGAGCTCACAATTAGGACGATACTGACTGCACTTACCTGGGCTAATATGTTAAATTAAAATGTTTTTATTTTAAGGAGAATTGGTGGGCCCTTGCTCTCGTGGTCTTGATCCTCTTTTTTTCCCCTCTCCCTCTCTTTTCCTCTTTTCAATTACTCTCATTTAGGAGCTGACAACCTGACACGATATAACCCTATGGTTCAGTACTATTACTACAACCCCAACTAAACTCAAGCCCCAAGCGTCTATCACGATGTAAGTGCAATCCTTCTAAGTTTTATAATACCGATCTTGTCTCGCTGGAGACAGGACCTCATGAGCTTATAGTTGTAAATAGGGGAGGGTGGCCCTGCCCAGCCATTTGGGTTGAGTAAATGGGCGGTCGCTACCATCTCTAACGGAGTTATTAACCAGCTGAGCGGTCTGGACGAGCTCAGCTCGTCCAACACCGCCAGCGGCTGCCGCTCAGGCCCTGCTGGGCCGATTTTAATGAAATAAAAAGCAGCACACGCAGCCGGCACTTTGCCAGCCGCGTGTGCTGCCTGATCGCCGCCGCTCTGCGGCGATTCGCCGCGAGCAGCGGCGAAAGAGGGTCCCCCCAGCCGCCTGAGCCCAGCGTAGCCGGAACAAAAAGTTCCGGCCAGCGCTAAGGGCTGGATCGGAGGCGGCTGACGTCACGACGTCGGCTGACGTCGATGACGTCACTCCGCTCGTCGCTATGGTGACGATATAAGCAAAACAAGGAAGGCCGCTCATTGCGGCCTTCCTTGTTTATTCTGGGCGCCGGAGGCGATCGGAAGATCGCCTCCGGAGCGCCCTCTAGTGGGCTTTCATGCAGCCAACTTTCAGTTGGCTGCATGAAATAGTTTTTTTTTTATTTAAAAAAAACCCTCCCGCAGCCACCCTGGCGATTTAATCAGAACGCCAGGGTGGTTAAGCCTCTTAGCACTTTGCTCTCGAGAATCAAATCATTTCGCTAGGGGTTGTTCTCTGTACACGCTAAATTCCTGATAATTGTTATGCAACTCCCATAGGCCTGTACAGTGTTATGATTCATGTTGTCATGTTATGACTTTTCAAACATGTATTTTATTTGCACTATTGTTGTGTGTATACAGCAATGTACTTTCATTACCTTGACTGTAAACTTGTTCTGGTTTTATCTTAAAATCAATAAAAATTATTGAAAGCAAAGTGTCATTTTCTGCTAACTTGTGACAAAAAAATAAAATCATCTATGAACTCACCATGCCTCTTAGTGAATACTTTGGGATGTCTTCTTTCCTTAATTGGGTAATTTGTGGGGTATTTATACTATCCTGGAATTCTAGCACCTCATGAAACATGACAGGTGCACAGAAAAGTCAGATATGCTTCAAAATGGGAAAAGTAACTTTTTGCACCATAGTTTGTAAACGCTATAACTTTTACCCAAACCAATAAATATACACTTATTGGATTTTTTTTTAATCAAAGACATGTAGCAGAATAAATTTGGACAACAATGTATATAGAAATTCTACTTTGAAAAATGTCAGCACAGAAAGTCGTATTAGTGACAAGAAAAGGAGGTAAAATTCATTTAGATAGTAGGTTGTATGACTGAGCAATAAACCATTAAAGCTGCAGTGGTCTGAATGGAAAAAAGTGTCTGGTCCTTAAGGGGTTTTAAGACTGCAGTCCTCAAGTGGTTAATCCATGTAATTAAAGAATCCCCATTTTTCCAGCACACTTGTAAGG
This sequence comes from Hyperolius riggenbachi, assembly GCF_040937935.1. Lineage (NCBI taxonomy): Eukaryota > Metazoa > Chordata > Amphibia > Anura > Hyperoliidae > Hyperolius > Hyperolius riggenbachi. The sequence goes on from NC_090650.1 coordinate 163,636,192, forward strand.
TAGTCCCAGGACTTTGTGTAAAAAGCCTTATGTATGTCCAAGGACAGATAAAGGCCCAGGGCCTTCCTGTTGTACCGCCTCCTGCTGTAAAAGAATTCGATCACCTGTATGACTCTGAGGGTAACATCAGAGGTTTGTCACCCAGGTACAAAGCCAACCTGGTGCTTGTGAATAATGGAAGCCAGAAACAAATTAACCTAGGTAGCCACGGTCTTGCCTAGAAGTTTAGTATCTACAGTATGTTCAGAAGGGATATAGGTCTGAACCTATGCGTGTCAAGAAGCTAAAGATCTGTTTTGGGAATCATGGCAATGTCTGCATGCAAAGATGTCACCTCAGGTTTAGAACCACAACGCAAATCATTGAAAAAAATAGGGAAGAGGTGCCCAGGTATAATAAAACTTAATTAAAAACAATGACACAGAAAAGGGGAGGTGGATTACATCCAATGAAGACAAATTCATGTATTAGATTAATTAGATTTGATTACATGTTACCGCTAATCCAAAAACATGGCCTGACATTCCACTGCTATGCAGACGACACCCAACTATATCTTTCCTTCAAGCCTGGTGTGACAGACCCAACTCTAACTATAAACGCCTGCTTACGTGAACTACAGCAATGGATGAATGACAACTGGCTGAAACTGAATGCAGACAAATGTGAAGTCCTTCTGATCGGAGGGCAGCGCATGACAACAAAACAACTTAACTTGCAGTCTTCACCACTGGGAATAGGAGGCACGGATCTACGCAGCTCTGATCATGTGCGTAGCCTGGGAGTTCTAATTGATGGGGATTTAAACCTCAGAACTCAAATCTCTGCTGTGGTGAAATCAACCTATTTTCACCTGAAGACTATTGCAAAAATCAAGCACCTCATCCCCCCAGAACATCTGCCAACCTTAGTCCATGCCTTCATTACCTCCCGACTGGACTACTGTAATGCTCTCTACACTGGCCTTCCAAAAAAGGTCGTGTACCGCCTACAGCTGTTACAGAATACTGCTGCCAGACTGCTAACCATCCAACCCGGTCACTGCCACATAACGCCAGTCCTGCACTCCCTTCACTGGCTACCTATAGAATGGAGGGTCCTATTCAAGATTGGCCTACTGACATTTAAATCCGTGAATAATCTGGATACATGAAAGATATGTTGCAGCTGCGTAGCAATCCCCACATTCTCAGATCCACAGGTTCTAATAATCTAGTCATACCCAGAGTCCACTTGGAAACTTTTGGTCCCAGAGCCTTCTGTCATGCTGCCCCTACTCCTTACCTTAACAGGACAGCTCCATCCCTGGACGTGTTTAAATCCAGACTGAAAACCCACCTGTTCTGTTTGGCATTTGCAAAAATATAACTTTTGTTGTGTGAATACTTCATCCTGCTACCAATTACTGAATCTGAGAGAGCCTAAGCGCTCCTATGGGAGTAAAGCGCTATAGAAATGTTATTGTATTGTATTGTATTTTAACCTCCATGGCGGTGACCTTTATCATAGCTCGGGGTAAGAATTAGATGCTGCAAGCTACGATCGGGGTAGCTAAAAACACAGCACTACAGCTTGCATGGGTCCCGCGCCGTTATCAGTGCTACAGTGTGGGACTCCAGGGCTCTTTTGCGGCCACCGGGATCCCCATCTCCTCTGATACTCTTCCTGGATCCCGGCGGCCAATCAGCGGCAGTGGGGCGGGGCATTAATTTAAAGTAGACTTGAACTATTTTACAGGACAGAAAGAAAACCGAGAAATGCACCCGATATGTATATAGAAAGTTTAGCTTGTTTTATTCCCCCATCTGGACCTGAACGCTTGCACAGTATAGATAAATGCTCCCTGTGTGTGTATATACAGAGGTTAGCCTGTTGATTTCCCCATCTGAACCTGAACTCCTGCACAAGACAGAAGGAAAAATAGAGAAATGCACCCTGTTTGTTTGTAGAGAGTTTAGCCTGTCTCCCCCTCATTTGTCTCTAATCACATGGCAGATGGCAGATAAGCTCATTTGAAAGCACATAATGTTAAGAATATAGCCATTTGGTTCCCAACTGCTTCTGAACTAAGTGCTTCTGCTGATCTGTCTGTTATGCATTTTTCCATGGATGTTAACTACCCTCTTCCTGCTGCCTATACCGACCTCTACCTGGATTTTGACTACTCTCTGCCTGCTCTGTGCACCGATCTCTGCCTGTAAAAAAAAAAAAAAAGTCTTTAAAACCACCAATGAGCAAATACTCAAAATTAGTTTAAAGTGAACCTTAAGTCAGAAAAAAATGAGTTTTACTCACCTGGGGCTTCTACCAGCCCCCTGCAGCAGTCCTGTGCTCTCGCAGCCACTCACTAATCCTCTGGTCCCCCGCTGCCAGCTAGTTTCGTTTTTTTTTGTACGTGTTGCGGCCCGCAATAGCGCTAATTACAGTTGGGAATGTGGAAAAAGCTACGCGTGGCCAGTCCTGACGGGCCTGTCGGCAAAAACGGTGGCGTAGTGGTTAGCTCTCTCGCCTTGCAGCACTGGGTCCCCGGTTCGAATCCCAGCCAGGGCACTATCTGCAAAGAGTTTGTATGTTCTCTCCGTGTCTGCATGGGTTTCCTCCGGGCACTCCGGTTTCCTCCCACATTCCAAAAGCATACGGATAAGTTAATTGGCTCCCCCTAAAATTGGCCCTAGACCACTGTACTTACACTACATAAAATAGACATATGGCAATGGTAGGGATTAGATTGTGAGCTCCTTTGAGGGACAGTTAGTGACAAGATATATATATATACATTGTACAGCGCTGCGTAATATGTCGGCGCTATATAAATACGAAATAATAATAATAATAATAATAAAAAAACGAAGCTAGCTGGCAGCGGGGGACCAGAGGATTAGTGAGTGACTGCGAGGGCACAGGACTGCGGCCGGGGGCTGGTAGAAGGCCCAGGTGAGTAAAACTCATTTTTTTTTCTTGCTTAAGTGTCCCTTTAACAGTACTTTTTCATCTACTTTTTGCTATTTTTTTTTTTTTTGCAAAATGCTAAAAAGCAATTTTAAATCGAAGATGAAAAATTATCCCCTAGGAGAAAACCCAGGAGAAAAACTGAATTGTTGCATATGGCCCATGGAGTCTTTAGCTGAAGTAAAATTATAGAAAGCTTTAGAAAGCTTCATCCTTTCACATCCTGTAGATCAGATGTATTTTATTTGAAAAATGAGGAGAAAAAATGTTCTAGGACTGCTCTGCTTACTGTAACACTTTAGTAGGCAGCAAGTAAAAGATAAAATGCCTTTCACAGAGTTAGAAACAGATCCTAAATCTCCACTCACCAAAAATGGATAGCTCAAAACTTTTTAACTCCTCTGCTAAATTTCCCCATTCTTTGTTCCTTTGCAACTTCGACTTTGAAATTCATTTTCTTTTATTATTTCTGTTCTTCTATATTTTGTACTTTTTTTTTTCATGTGGTAAAGGCTGCTTTCCGGGACATTTAGTCACCTTGAAATCAACAGTTTATGTTTTTACGAGTGATAGCAAGATACTTCTTTCAAAGCAGTTATTTGTTTGTTTCTATTCGAATAAAAGGATGCTTATATCTTAAAAACATGTCTTGTACGTTAAAAAATACTTTGTGATTTAAAATGGAAGGTTTGGTGTTTGAAGTAATCTATCAATGCCACTAAGGTTGTTTGATGAAAATCATTTTTTTCTAGTATTGAAAGGTACCGTAGTTGTTTTTAAAGAAAACTTTTAGAAAGTGTATTAAACATACAAAAGTTTGAAGTGCTTATAACATAAGCAGTAGTCCTATATGTGAAGATTTTTTATTTTTTTTTCCATTTAGAAACATTGAAAGTTAAATGCACATATGTCTTTTGAAGATACCTGGTAAAGCAGTTTCCATCCTGTATGAGGCATATTCTTCCTTGATAAATTGATCCATTTCTTTCTTATAATCACAGATTACAGCATTAACAATATTGCATGTAAAATATGGTGCAGTTACACAGTGAGACATGACTAACACAACACCATCTTTATTTTGGTAAAATGAAATGTTCATTCATTAGTAATATGTGGAAAAGTATATAATAATGGGCTCCATACATTATAACTTAGCAAAAACATGTTTTTATTATTCTTAAACAATAAACTAGTTAAATCTGCTGATAGAACTGTGAACCCCGGAGATGGGTTATCTTTGACTGACAAGAGGGGCCTAGACATATATACTCAGGAAGCACAATTCAAATACTTACCTGATATAGTACATTTACATTACTATACTTTTTAAAATTAAAATAAAACTGAACTGAAGATGGGCTATTTTCTGAATTCATTATGTATTATTAAAACTCGGGTGAAAAAGTGAATTGCACATAGGGTGGTAAGTGTATTATCAGTCAAGAATTTCATTAAAATCTAATCACTGGTAAGAGTCATTGTTTAACTTAAATTAATAGTTGCTGGATGGTGTAATGGTTAAGGGCTCTGCCTCTGACGCATGAGACCAGGGTTCGAATCTTGGCTCTGCCTGTTCAGTAAGCCAGCACCTATTCAGTAGGAGACCTTAGGCAAGTCTTCCTAACACTGCTACTGCCTATAGAGCGCGCCCTAGTGGCTGCAGCTCTGGCGCGTTAAGTCCGCCAGGAGAAAAGCGCGATATAAATGTTACTTGTCTTGTCTTAATTCCTCACAACAGGGATAACAAAGTTCTTATAGATTACCTCTACTCAGGGAGAGACCGCAGTAGTCAACTAGATCTTGCTTTTGCCAGGTGTCCAGCTGCTAGTGTTTGATGAATGTAGAGTATGAAGACCAAGTAGCTGCATTACAAATTTGTCAAGCTAAGGTGGAAGCACTCTCAGGACTTTAGTAAAGACATGGGGCCAGCCGGCTGAAGAATGATCTCACTTTTCGTGGTTCCTGGGAGACCCATGTGGGTGTTCCAGCACTTATGCTTGAGTCCCACTAGCCAGGGACAGAGCATGCAGGCATTTGTTCCCCTGCTTCTTTAGGCAGACTTACCTGTGAATGTTTTGATGCTCCCTCCCTGGACCTAGAGCGGTACCTGCACACTGTGGGTGCTTTATGGCCTGCTAGGTAGTGCAGGGTCAGGGTGCATTATGACCTGGTAGGTAGCGCAGGATCAGATGCTGTGGTAGTGGCCATCATTCCTTACCAAATCACTCTGCAGGGGCTCCGTAGTAGGGTTGGATAATGCCAGGTAAGGTGCTGGGGGGGGGGGGGGGGGTGAAAGCAGTAAGACACTGTGACACTCAGTATGTATGTTTCTAGTATTTATTCATTTGCAATGCGTTTTGGGGGCTTAAAGTCCCCCTTTAAAGCATCTGAACACCTTTACATAGAGTGAAACTGTGAAGTCACACGTTTGCAGCAGCTCAATCTGGGTCTTGGATCACACGTTTGCTGCAGCCCAATCTGGGTCATGCATTTAAAATAATTAGAACCAAGATCATGTGTTTTCAGCAGCTAGTAGAGCATTTAAAATATTATTTTTTAAAAGTAAGAATTTAGTTTGCATAGGAGTGTTAGTCAAGTCTTCATTGGATAAGGTACAAAATTGAAAAGGGAATTATTATGAGTATGAAAGTCACTCTTGAGTCTGTATTTACTGTATATAGTCGAGTATAAGTCTAGAAATTTAGGTCTGATTCACTTCATAAAAGTTTGTCATCGACTTATACTGTACATGAGTCACAGACATCACTGAGCACACTGAGTAATGTGTGCCCATGAAAACGTATGCCCAGGGAGGGAGGTCACCGAACTGGAGGGTGAAGCAGCCAGGACGTGGGTGACAGCGGTTGGCAGGGGACGCCCCCCCTCCCTCACCTGGGTCCCCCGTCCCCGCTACCCCTCCAGCTACATGCGCTAAAGTAATTAAAATGTATGTATGCGGCGAGCGAGGTGCTAACATTTACTTCCTCTGCTCGCCGCGTCACTACCTGCAGTGCCGCCCTCTATACTTTCGGAGGGCGGCACTGCAGGAAGTGACGCGGTGAGCAGAGAAAGTAAAGAAGGTAAGCGCCCCGATCGCCGCATACATTAATTTTAATCAAATTAGCTAGAGGAGTAGTGGGGGGGGGGGGGGGGGGGGGGGGCGGGGGGGGGGGGGGGTGTTGGGGGGGGTGTTGGGGGGGCGGGGGGGGGGGGGCATCCCTGCTGACCGCTGCCACCCTCGTCCTGGCTGCTTTCTCCTCCAGCATGCCCCCCCAGGCTGGGACACAGAAAACTGATCTGTTTCTGTGTCCAAAACTGACTGTATCAGTTTTCCAGTTTCATGCCACTACCTCTCTGTGTATCAAGATCCCTATGCGGTGGGGGAAAATGCAGCAGATCCGGACCTTCCGTTCAGGTTTTGAAAACGGGTGCCCGCAAACGCAGACGGATCTGTTTTTTTGTTTAGTCAGCTGCTATTTATAACATTGCTATCCGTGGCTCCAGTTTTGATCAGGTTTTAAAAACGGAGCCATGGATGTTCCCGGACCTAGTGTGAACCTACTCTAATAGTGACATTACCATTTGCTGCAATTTACCCTGTGGTAAGTGATAATGTGAGTAAAAGGAAATGCCAAGAAAGCACAGGTCTGAAAGTCCTGGCCACAACAACAAGGAAAGGGGCATGGGGAAATACTGGGCTGCATAGAAGGGAGTGAATAATTACAGCACTTGGAGGCCTGGAGGAGGTATTGGCTGCACTTAAAGTGAAACTTAAGTCAACAATAAAAAATGAGATTTACTCACCTGGGGCTTCCCTCAGCCCCCAGCAGCCGATCAGTGCCCTCGCAGCCCCGCTTTGACGCTCTAGGACCCGCCAGCGAACACTTCCGGTTTGGCCGTCGCCGGCCGACAGACATGGGAACGCGAGTGATTCTTTGCGTTCCCAGCCTGTATATCGCCTCCTATGCTGCTATTGCAGCCAGCTGGCCACCTGTCCCCTGCACCTCCTCTGTGTCCCCCTGGGCCTCCAGTGTCCTCCTCGGTCACCTCTGCCATGTGTATATATGTGTATATATATATATGTGTGTGTGTGTGTGTGTGTGTGTGTGCGTGTGTGTGTGTGTGTGTGTATGTATGTATGTATATATATAGCCAAGGGATGAGCAGCACAAACCGAATTTTATGCAATACTATGCAAAGCATGCACGCAGCACTGGAGAACCCCAATCTCCATAAGAAATATATAAATACAGAGGGTGCTGCAGCACACAACAGGAAAACAGTGACAGGGGCTCTTGGTTACGCTTTAACGCGTTTAAGCTCACCAACTACGCCAAAGTGTCCCCGATCTGGTGAGTCCTACTCTAACCAGGCAAAAATGCTAGTTTTTATCAGCGTTCTAGTGGGAACCATGCCACAAGCCCAGGGGTCAGCTAAATGGGAGAAATAAAATTAAAAACACCTCACCTTCTATTTAAGGCTGGAGGGGAGCGCAGATCGGGGGACCCAGGCGAGGGAGGGGGGGGTCCTCCCCCCCTCCCCGCCACTAGGCCCAATACCCCCGTCCTGCCAGCTACCCCTCCAGCACGACGGCCCCCCAGAGCGCCCCCCCAGGGGGGGTGGCGGCGGTGGCAATTTTTTCAAAATTTGCCTCAGGCGGCAAAAAGTCTAGGGCCGGCCCTGGCTACATGGCATAATACCTGATAGCTCGATCTCTTCAGAGGTAGCTGTGTGAGTATTCGGCAGGTTTCAGACCTGTACCCTTGTTATTCAACTCCCTCTTGTAGTGAATACTCTCTCTCTCTGGCCAGGAGATACAGAACCACACTACACCCAAGTTTGGTGGAAATGTATCTGTGTTCTTTATTCACAAAACAGTTTTATATATGTGATACTGGTGGGGAAAAAACAGTTCAGACCAGTATGGAACACATGGTGAGTTTGACAGTATAAAGATCCTTTTGGACAACACTTTGTTAGAAAAATAGAATTTATCGTATGCACTATTTTTACATAGAACAGGTTCTTTAAGAGATACTTCAAAAGGAGTCTTTCTCATCCCTACAAAATTAGCTTTCCTGCTAGTATGTAGTTTCAGCTGCTCACAGCTCCTAGTGGTCTGTGTCATTCCTGGTTGCTATTTTTTTTTACCCATATGTGTTGAGCAGGTGGAGCTGGCACTCGTGCAATGCCCAGCGTTTATGTACAACATCATTCCATGAGACTGTGTTGGAGAACATCAATGTGATATTACTAGAGTATCAAAGCACTTCAATAAAACCTTTCAGTACCATAATAAGAGGACATTTGTACAACGTGATTACAGGGACTGGGAGAAACAAGGACAGGAATAGAGAACGCACAGAGGTATATGGATCCAGCATGAACATACCTCGAATTTTTCCTCGGGTCTGTTATTCATTAACCCCTTGCGCACCAGCAGTCTCTGGCCCCTTAAGTATCAGAGACTGCTTCTACCAGAAAATGGTGCTTGCCGACAAATCGCTGTACATACCCATCGCTCTTGCTGGTCACGACGCTTTCCGATTGCCGTAGGCCCCTCTCTCTGCTGTCGCTTTGATGGCAGAGCTGTGTGAGCCGGTCAGGAAGCCACTGTCATTTGTTCCTAACGCTGTCCATCAGTGTAAGCCAATGTGATTGGCTCACAGTGATCACGAGGTCAGGAGCCAATGAAAGCAGCTCCTGTCCTGCTCACAGAGCTCTGCCATCTTAAAGATGGAAGGGCAGGTGAACTGCAGTGGGTGCAGTGCGGTGAGATTGACGGTAGCAGCGGGAGCCCGTGGCAGTGAAGGAGACATCTACAACATGTCAGAGCCGTACAGCCACCTGCAGGACGTAGATTTCTACCAACGCTGTCCGGAAGCTGTTCAATCTATGGCATTCCTTGAGGATACTGTACTGTATGTATACATACAGTGTGAACGCAATCTAACTCTTATGGTATGATATGCGCTTATGTGAACTTTCGATTTTATTGCAATCCTTCTGTGAACGCAATCTAACTCTTATGGTATGATATGCGCTTATGTGAACTTTCGATTTTACTGCAATCCTTCTGCGAACGCAATCTAACTCTTATGGTATGATATGCGCTTATGTGAACTTTCGGTTTTACTGCAATCCTTCTGTGAACGCAATCTAACTCTTATGGTATGATATGCGCTTATGTGAACTTTTGATTTTACTGCAATCCTTCTGTGAACGCAATCTAACTCTTATGGTATGATATGTGCTTATGTGAACTTTCGATTTTACTGCAATCCTTCTGTGAACGCAATCTAACGCTTATGGTATGATATGCGCTTATGTGAACTTTCGATTTTACTGCAATCTGTGAATATTCTGAAGTAGTAAAATACTTTGTATTTTACTATAGCTAAGTGACTGGCTTTGTATATTCCATGAGTTAGTCTGCTCTCCTCTGGCACCATGCTAATTTGGCCCCAACACCTATAGACAATTAAGCAGCTTCCTGCTTAATTACCTGAGTTGTACTGTGATCTGCTACAGGCTGAGCTCATTCCCTCACCTGCATCAGTCAGTCTACAATCAGGCCTGCTAATCATAGGCTTATCAGGCTTACTATATAAATGCAACTCTAAGTCGATTAGACCTTGGTCGATTTATGCACCGGTATTTCAAAGTACTACAAAAAAGAACTAGAACCCCCTGATATTCAATAATTATTAGCTAAGAGTCGTGGCTAATATATGGCTAAAGACACCTGGATCAGTGAAAAAATCTTTATTCAAAACCAGCTCATAAAGATAAAACCAATTAAAAACAGGCAGCCAGACCTGGTACACAGGCCCCTAAATAACAAAAATACATGATTGAGTCAAATGTGCAATATATCATAAAATAGGTCAATGATTCTCCTGGGTAACCTTGTGATAAATATTGTAAGTGTCCAAACATTATGTATAAAAAGTATAAACTAGAGACATCTGTTTCACAAATCCATATCCCAGGAGAAGTATATGATAATATAAACATATAAAATCTCCTATACAATTTCCCTGCTCAACACAAAGTGCTAGTGCTAATCTTCTAGTGCTAAACTGGATAATAAGATATCATGGAAGGGTCCACAATACTAGGTGAGAAATATATAAATATCTAGATACATAACATCAATAAAAATCCATAATTGGTTATCAAAAAACACAGTGAGGAGGGGAGGGTTTTTTAAGACCCAAAGGGGACACCAAATGAAATACCTGATAAAAGAAATATACAAACTGCTGAAATATGAGTGAAAAATAAAAAAGTTTAGAGCCAGCAAGTACCAAGATGAGATGAGTAATGAAGCGAGTGAAAGAAGATGGCAGCAATCCGCATGCCAAAAAGATTCAAAGGTGTAATAAAGATGGCAGAGAACAAGCACGAGACTCACCCAATGAATAAGTAAATGGACAGAGGAATGGCTGCACAGCGCTACCCACGCTGCCCCACTAGTTCCGCCGAAGCTGCCAAGGGACGATTTGAAAACGGAAGCTGGCGCAGTTTAAATACTTCCCTAGACGCGGCCGCGTCATCGGCTAACCCCCACGTGCCGTCATTGCGTCAGCACGTGCGGCCAGCCATGCATACGTTGAGACGCATGAAAGCTAAGTGATACGCATGAAAAGCCCTACGGGCGCCATCTATTGGGCAAATAATATATCACATAACATTTTAAATGCTAAAGCAATAAAGCACATGAATAGAGAAATTGGCCGCCACCCAGTGGAGAAAGATAGATATACATACAATTTTAAAAATGAAAAAAGATTTTGCACAGACTCAAAATATCTCAAGACATACACAGGCATCTGGAGCATATATGAATACTTAGGGATAAATATCATGATTCATTATAATTATACCATAGGAATATTTCTCCATAATTTAAATATATAATTACATGTGTATATATACAAAGTCCCTAAATTCAAATAATAAAGAGAGAGCATCCCAGAGGAAAAGATCTCTTTAAAAAATACAGTCCATATGCAAGAACCATCAGATAATTTAAGATGAAATCTTCTATGCTCAAACAGGAAGGTTACTTCATCCCAAACGGCCAACATGGTCCTAATCTTGCATTCCATACACCAAGGTTACCCAGTTGTATCCAAAGTTCTGAAAAAAATATATATGTACAACACATAAGTAAACGTCATACAGATGAAAACAGGGACTCAAGATCCCTACACAAGAATTAACCACTTCAGCAAAAAGGAGCAACACTCGGGAAAAACATAAGACCAGTCCTCTTACCCAGGACCGTGGAGTCACAAGCAAGGACCTCCATCTACTCACAAAATGAAGGTCACATATCAGACGTGTGAGTCATTAAAAAAGCCCTCCTCCAAAGAACATATCTGAATAAACCAGACCGTGGACACTCAAGATAAGAAAAAGTCTGACCTCCTCACCTTAAGGTCATAGAAAATGTAGAACTACTGTAGCACTACTACACAAGATCAGAAGAATAAAAAGACCAGATAAAAAATCCCACAGAGGTGAAAAAACATGTTACTGTGACAAATAACAGCCCAAGTTAAAGTCCTCATTTAGGCCCATTGGGACCCGCGTACCCAGTTTGTGTATCCAGCGTAATTCCCACTGTAACATTTTGGTGGTATGATTTCCTCCTCTATTGTTAGGTTGTAGTCTTTGTAGTCCATAGACCTTCCATCTCTCTATTTTACTTAGGGAGCATGTCAGCGAATGTGCTGCCACAGTGGTCAGAACTTTGTCTTCTTGATAGTTCCTAAAGGCCAATTTTAGGTTGGAACGATGTTGTTGAATTCTAAATTTAAGAGGATTTTTGGTTTGACCAACATATCTTTTAGAGCATCCACATTCCAGAAGATATATCACCCATGGTGTCTGACAATTAATGAAATCATGAAACATAACACAAGAATTGTCCACATAGTTAACAATATTCTTAGTGGCTGGCGTTAATGAACAGATAGAACAATTCCCACATGGATAACTTCCTTTGATACTCAACGGTCTTTGTGGATATGAATAATGACTGTGACAGAGTTTATCTTTTAACGTAGGAGCTCTCCTAGCTGTTATTGATGGTTTTGAAGTAATGTAACTGTTTACTATAGGATCACTTTGTAAAATCTTCCAATGGGTTTTTAATACATCATAAATTTGATTCCAACCCTCATTATATGCCGTAATCAACCTGACTACACTATTAGCCTGTGTGTTCTTTTTTCTAACCTGAAGTAATTGCTCTCTTGGAGTGAATCTGGCTCTACGCCACGCTTTTCGTATGTACTTGTTGGGATAACCCCTATTTCTAAATCTTTCAGCTAGCTTTTCTGCTTCTTGTTCAAATTCATCATCATTGGTACAGTTCTGTCTGATTCTTAAAAATTGTCCTGTCGGGATTCCACGTTTTGTGGCCATAGTATGGAATGAAGAATAGTGCAGGAGACTATTAACCACTGTGGTTTTCCGATATAATTACTTCAGGTTAGAAAAAAAAACACACAGGCTAATAGTGTAGTCAGGTTGATTACGACATATAATGAGGGTTGGAATCAAATTTATTATGTATTAAAAACCCATTGGAAGATTTTACAAAGTGATCCTATAGTAAACAGTTACATTACTTCAAAACAATCAATAACAGCTAGGAGAGCTCCTACGTTAAAAGATAAACTCTGTCACAGTCATTATTCATATCCACAAAGACCGTTGAGTATCAAAGGAAGTTATCCATGTGGGAATTGTTCTATCTGTTCATTAACGCCAGCCACTAAGAATATTGTTAACTATGTGGACAATTCTTGTGTTATGTTTCATGATTTCATTAATTGTCAGACACCATGGGTGATATATCTTCTGGAATGTGGATGCTCTAAGAGATATGTTGGTCAAACCAAAAATCCTCTTAAATTTAGAATTCAACAACATCGTTCCAACCTAAAATTGGCCTTTAGGGACTATCAAGAAGACAAAGTTCTGACCACTGTGGCAGCACATTCGCTGACATGCTCCCTAAGTAAAATAGAGAGATGGAAGGTCTATGGACTACAAAGACTACA